>NW_027017415.1:0-103483 GCF_036013445.1 Caloenas nicobarica | reverse complement strand
TCTATCGCGCCCTGTCGGGCTCTGTCGGGCTCTATCGGGCCCTGTCGGGCTCTGTCGGGCCCTGTCGGGCTCTGTCGGGCCCTGTCGGGCTCTACTGGGCCCTGTCGGGCCCTGTCGGGCCCTGTCGGGCCCTGTCGGGCTCTGTCGGGCTCTGTCGGGCTCTGTCGGGCTCTACTGGGCCCTGTCGGGCTCTGTCGGGCTCTGTCGGGCTCTGTCGGGCTCTGTCGGGCTCTACTGGGCCCTGTCGGGCTCTGTCGGGCCCTGTGGGGCCTGTCGGGCCCTGTCGGGCTCTGTCAGGCTCTATCGGGCTCTGTCGGGCTCTACTGGGCCCTGTCGGGCCCTGTCGGGCCCTGTCGGGCTCTACTGGGCTCTACTGGGCTCTGTCGGGGTCTTTCGGGCTCTACTGGGCCCTGTCGGGCCCTGTCGGGCCCTGTCGGGCTCTGTCGGGCCCTGTCGGGCCCTGTCGGGCTCTGTCGGGCTCTGTCGGGCCCTGTCGGGCTCTGTCGGGCTCTGTCGGGCTCTACTGGGCTCTACTGGGCTCTGTCGGGCTCTGTCGGGCTCTACTGGTCCCTGTGGGGCCCTGTCGGGCCCTGTCGGGCTCTGTCGGGCTCTACTGGGCTCTGTCGGGCTCTGTCAGGCTCTGTCGGGCTCTACTGGGCTCTGTCGGGCTCTGTCGGGCTCTGTCGGGCTCTGTCGGGCTCTACTGGGCCCTGTCGGGCTCTGTCGGGCCCTGTCGGGCCCTGTCGGGCTCTGTCAGGCCCTGTCGGGCCCTGTCGGGCTCTGTCGGGCCCTGTCGGGCTCTGTCGGGATCTGTCGGGCTCTGTCGGGCTCTACTGGGCTCTGTCGGGTTCTGTCGGGCTCTGTCGGGCTCTACTGGGCCCTGTCGGGCTCTGTCGGGCTCTGTCGGGCCCTGTCGGGCTCTGTCGGGCTCTGTCGGGCCCTGTCGGGCTCTGTCGGGCCCTGTCGGGCCCTGTCGGGCTCTGTCGGGCTCTGTCGGGCCCTGTCGGGCTCTGTCGGGCTCTGTCGGGCTCTGTCGGGCTCTACTGGGCCCTGTCGGGCTCTGTCGGGCTCTGTCGGGCTCTGTCGGGCCCTGTCGGGCTCTGTCGGGCTCTACTGGGCCCTGTCGGGCCCTGTCGGGCTCTGTCGGGCTCTGTCGGGCCCTGTCGGGCTCTGTCGGGCTCTGTCGGGCTCTACTGGGCCCTGTCGGGCGCTGTCGGGCTCTGTCGGGCTCTGTCGGGCTCTCTCGGGCCCTGTCGGGCTCTGTCGTGCCCTGTCGGGCTCTGTCGGGCTCTACTGGGCCCTGTCGGGTTCTGTCGGGCTCTGTCGGGCTCTGTCGGGCTCTACTGGGCCCTGTCGGGCTCTGTCGGGCTCTGTCGGGCCCTGTCGGGTTCTGTCGGGCTCTGTCGGGCTCTGTCGGGCTCTGTCGGGCCCTCTCGGCTCCGTCGGGCTCTACTGGGCCCTGTCGGGCCCTGTCGGGCTCTGTCGGGCTCTGTCGGGCCCTGTCGGGCTCTGTCGGGCTCTGTCGGGCCCTGTCGGACTCTGTCGGGCTCTGTCGGACTCTGTCGGGCTCTGTCGGGCTCTGTCGGGCTCTGACGGGTTCTGTCGGGCTCTGTCGGGCTCTACTGGGCCCTGTCGGGCCCTGTCGGGCTCTGTCGGGCTCTGTCGGGCTCTGTCGGGCCCTGTCGGGCTCTGTCGGGCTCTGTCGGGCTCTGTCGGGCTCTACTGGGCCCTGTCGGGCTCTGTCGGGCTCTGTCGGGCTCTGTCGGGCTCTGTCGGGCTCTACTGGGCTCTGTCGGGCCCTGTCGGGCCCTGTCGGGCCCTGTCGGGCTCTGTCGGGCTCTGTCGGGCTCTGTCGAGCTCTGTCGGGCCCTGTCGGGCTCTGTCGGGCTCTGTCGGGCCCTGTCGGGCTCTGTCGGGCTCTGTCGGGCTCTCTCGGGCTTTGTCGGGCTCTACTGGGCTCTGTCGGACTCTGTCGGGCTCTGTCGGGCTCTGTCGGGCTCTACTGGGCCCTGTCGGGCTCTGTCGGGCTCTGTCGGGCTCTGTCGGGCTCTACTGGGCTCTGTCGGGCCCTGTCGGGCCCTGTCGGGCTCTGTCGGGCTCTGTCGGGCCCTGTCGGGCTCTGTCGGGCTCTGTCGGGCTCTGTCGGGCTCTACTGGGCTCTGTCGGGCTCTGTCAGGCTCTGTCGGGCTCTGTCGGGCTATACTGGGCCCTGTCGGGCTCTGTCGGGCTCTGTCGGGCTCTGTCGGGCTCTGTCGGGCTCAACTGGTCTCTGTCGGGCTCTGTCGGGTTCTGTCGGGCTCTGTCGGGCTCTGTCGGGCTCTGTCGGGCTCTACTGGGCTCTACTGGGCTCTGTCGGGCTCTGTCGGTCTCTACTGGGCCCTGTCGGGCTCTGTCGGGCTCTGTCGGGCCTGTCGGGCTCTGTCGGGACCTGTCGGGCCCTGTCGCGCTCTGTCGGGCCCTGTCGGGCCCTGTCAGGGTCTGTCGGGCTCTGTCGGGCCCTGTCGGGCCCTGTCGCGCTCTGTCGGGCCCTGTCGGGCCCTGTCAGGGTCTGTCGGGCTCTGTCGGGCCCTGTCGGGCTCTGTCGGGCTCTGTCGGGCCCTGTCGGGCTCTGTCGGGCTCTGTCGGGCCCTGTCGGGCCCTGTCGGGCTCTGTCGGGCTCTGTCGGGCTCTACTGGGCCCTGTCGGGCTCTGTCGGGCCCTGTGGGGCCTGTCGGGCCCTGTCGGGCTCTGTCAGGCTCTATCGGGCTCTGTCGGGCTCTACTGGGCCCTGTCGGGCCCTGTCGGGCCCTGTCGGGCTCTACTGGGCTCTACTGGGCTCTGTCGGGGTCTTTCGGGCTCTACTGGGCCCTGTCGGGCCCTGTCGGGCCCTGTCGGGCTCTGTCGGGCCCTGTCGGGCCCTGTCGGGCTCTGTCGGGCTCTGTCGGGCCCTGTCGGGCTCTGTCGGGCTCTGTCGGGCTCTACTGGGCTCTACTGGGCTCTGTCGGGCTCTGTCGGGCTCTACTGGTCCCTGTGGGGCCCTGTCGGGCCCTGTCGGGCTCTGTCGGGCTCTACTGGGCTCTGTCGGGCTCTGTCAGGCTCTGTCGGGCTCTACTGGGCTCTGTCGGGCTCTGTCGGGCTCTGTCGGGCTCTGTCGGGCTCTACTGGGCCCTGTCGGGCTCTGTCGGGCCCTGTCGGGCCCTGTCGGGCTCTGTCAGGCCCTGTCGGGCCCTGTCGGGCTCTGTCGGGCCCTGTCGGGCTCTGTCGGGATCTGTCGGGCTCTGTCGGGCTCTACTGGGCTCTGTCGGGTTCTGTCGGGCTCTGTCGGGCTCTACTGGGCCCTGTCGGGCTCTGTCGGGCTCTGTCGGGCCCTGTCGGGCTCTGTCGGGCTCTGTCGGGCCCTGTCGGGCTCTGTCGGGCCCTGTCGGGCCCTGTCGGGCTCTGTCGGGCTCTGTCCGGGCCCTGTCGGGCTCTGTCGGGCTCTGTCGGGCTCTGTCGGGCTCTACTGGGCCCTGTCGGGCTCTGTCGGGCTCTGTCGGGCTCTGTCGGGCCCTGTCGGGCTCTGTCGGGCTCTACTGGGCCCTGTCGGGCCCTGTCGGGCTCTGTCGGGCTCTGTCGGGCCCTGTCGGGCTCTGTCGGGCTCTGTCGGGCTCTACTGGGCCCTGTCGGGCGCTGTCGGGCTCTGTCGGGCTCTGTCGGGCTCTCTCGGGCCCTGTCGGGCTCTGTCGTGCCCTGTCGGGCTCTGTCGGGCTCTACTGGGCCCTGTCGGGTTCTGTCGGGCTCTGTCGGGCTCTGTCGGGCTCTACTGGGCCCTGTCGGGCTCTGTCGGGCTCTGTCGGGCCCTGTCGGGTTCTGTCGGGCTCTGTCGGGCTCTGTCGGGCTCTGTCGGGCCCTCTCGGCTCCGTCGGGCTCTACTGGGCCCTGTCGGGCCCTGTCGGGCTCTGTCGGGCTCTGTCGGGCCCTGTCGGGCTCTGTCGGGCTCTGTCGGGCCCTGTCGGACTCTGTCGGGCTCTGTCGGACTCTGTCGGGCTCTGTCGGGCTCTGTCGGGCTCTGACGGGTTCTGTCGGGCTCTGTCGGGCTCTACTGGGCCCTGTCGGGCCCTGTCGGGCTCTGTCGGGCTCTGTCGGGCTCTGTCGGGCCCTGTCGGGCTCTGTCGGGCTCTGTCGGGCTCTGTCGGGCTCTACTGGGCCCTGTCGGGCTCTGTCGGGCTCTGTCGGGCTCTGTCGGGCTCTGTCGGGCTCTACTGGGCTCTGTCGGGCCCTGTCGGGCCCTGTCGGGCCCTGTCGGGCTCTGTCGGGCTCTGTCGGGCTCTGTCGAGCTCTGTCGGGCCCTGTCGGGCTCTGTCGGGCTCTGTCGGGCCCTGTCGGGCTCTGTCGGGCTCTGTCGGGCTCTCTCGGGCTTTGTCGGGCTCTACTGGGCTCTGTCGGACTCTGTCGGGCTCTGTCGGGCTCTGTCGGGCTCTACTGGGCCCTGTCGGGCTCTGTCGGGCTCTGTCGGGCTCTGTCGGGCTCTACTGGGCTCTGTCGGGCCCTGTCGGGCCCTGTCGGGCTCTGTCGGGCTCTGTCGGGCCCTGTCGGGCTCTGTCGGGCTCTGTCGGGCTCTGTCGGGCTCTACTGGGCTCTGTCGGGCTCTGTCAGGCTCTGTCGGGCTCTGTCGGGCTATACTGGGCCCTGTCGGGCTCTGTCGGGCTCTGTCGGGCTCTGTCGGGCTCTGTCGGGCTCAACTGGTCTCTGTCGGGCTCTGTCGGGTTCTGTCGGGCTCTGTCGGGCTCTGTCGGGCTCTGTCGGGCTCTACTGGGCTCTACTGGGCTCTGTCGGGCTCTGTCGGTCTCTACTGGGCCCTGTCGGGCTCTGTCGGGCTCTGTCGGGCCCTGTCGGGCTCTGTCGGGACCTGTCGGGCCCTGTCGCGCTCTGTCGGGCCCTGTCGGGCCCTGTCAGGGTCTGTCGGGCTCTGTCGGGCCCTGTCGGGCCCTGTCGCGCTCTGTCGGGCCCTGTCGGGCCCTGTCAGGGTCTGTCGGGCTCTGTCGGGCCCTGTCGGGCTCTGTCGGGCTCTGTCGGGCCCTGTCGGGCTCTGTCGGGCTCTGTCGGGCCCTGTCGGGCCCTGTCGGGCTCTGTCGGGCTCTGTCGGGCTCTACTGGTCTCTGTCGGGCTCTGTCGGGCTCTGTCGGGCTCTGTCGGGCTCTACTGGGCCCTGTCGGGCTCTGTCGGGCTCTGTCGGGCCCTGTCGGGCTCTGTACGGCTCTGTCGGGCTCTGTCGGGCCCTGTCGGGCTCTGTCGGGCCCTGTCGGGCCCTGTCGGGCTCTGTCGGGCTCTGTCGGGCTCTGTCGGGCTCTACTGGGCCCTCTCGGGCTCTGTCGGGCTCTGTCGGGCTCTGTCGGGCTCTGTCGGGCCCTGTCGGGCTCTGTCGGGCTCTACTGGGCTCTGTCGGGCTCTGTCGGGCTCTGTCGGGCTCTGTCGGGCTCTACTGGGCCCTGTCGGGCTCTGTTGGGCTCTGTCGGGCCCTGTCGGGCTCTGTAGGGCTCTGTCGGGCTCTGTCGGGCCCTGTCGGGCTCTGTCGGGCCCTGTCGGGCCCTGTCGGGCTCTGTCGGGCTCTGTCGGGCTCTGTCGGGCTCTACTGGGCCCTCTCGGGCTCTGTCGGGCTCTGTCGGGCTCTGTCGGGCTCTGTCGGGCCCTGTCGGGCTCTGTCGGGCTCTACTGGGCTCTGTCGGGCTCTGTCGGGCTCTGTCGGGCCCTGTCGGGCTCTGTCGGGTTCTGTCGGGCTCTGTCGGGCTCTGTCGGGCCCTGTCGGGCCCTGTCGGGCTCTGTCGGGCTCTGTCGGGCTCTGTCGGGCTCTACTGGGCCCTGTCGGGTTCTGTCGGGCTCTGTCGGGCTCTGTCGGGCTCTACTGGGCCCTGTCGGGCCCTGTCGGGCTCTGTCGGGCTCTGTCGGGCTCTGTCGGGCCCTGTCGAGCTCTGTCGGGCTCTGTCGGGCTCTGTCGGGCCCTCTCGGGCTCTGTCGGGCTCTACTGGGCCCTGTCGGGGCCTGTCGGGCTCTGTCGGGCTCTGTCGGGCCCTGTCGGGCTCTGTCGGGCTCTGTCGGGCTCTCTCGGGCTCTGTCGGGCTCTACTGGGCTCTGTCGGGCTCTGTCGGGCTCTGTCGGGCTCTGTCGTGCCCTGTCGGGGCCTGTCGGGCTCTGTCGGGCTCTGTCGGGCTCTGTCGGGCTCTGTCGGGCCCTGTCGGGCTCTCTCGGGCTCTGTCGGGCTCTACTGGGCTCTGTCGGGCTCTGTCGGGCTCTGTCGGGCTCTGTCGTGCCCTGTCGGGCTCTGTCGGGCTCTGTCGGGCCCTGTCGGGCTCTATCGCGCCCTGTCGGGCTCTGTCGGGCTCTATCGGGCCCTGTCGGGCTCTGTCGGGCCCTGTCGGGCTCTGTCGGGCCCTGTCGGGCCCTGTCGGGCCCTGTCGGGCTCTGTCGGGCCCTGTCGGGCCCTGTCGGGCTCTGTCGGGCTCTGTCGGGCTCTGTCGGGCTCTACTGGGCCCTGTCGGGCTCTGTCGGGCTCTGTCGGGCTCTGTCGGGCTCTACTGGGCCCTGTCGGGCTCTGTCGGGCCCTGTCGGGCCCTGTCGGGCCCTGTCGGGCTCTGTCAGGCTCTATCGGGCTCTGTCGGGCTCTACTGGGCCCTGTCGGGCCCTGTTGGGCCCTGTCGGGCTCTACTGGGCTCTACTGGGCTCTGTCGGGGTCTTTCGGGCTCTACTGGGCCCTGTCGGGCCCTGTCGGGCCCTGTCGGGCTCTGTCGGGCCCTGTCGGGCCCTGTCGGGCTCTGTCGGGCTCTGTCGGGCCCTGTCGGGCTCTGTCGGGCTCTGTCGGGCTCTACTGGGCTCTACTGGGCTCTGTCGGGCTCTGTCGGGCTCTACTGGTCCCTGTGGGGCCCTGTCGGGCCCTGTCGGGCTCTGTCGGGCTCTACTGGGCTCTGTCGGGCTCTGTCAGGCTCTGTCGGGCTCTACTGGGCTCTGTCGGGCTCTGTCGGGCTCTGTCGGGCTCTGTCGGGCTCTACTGGGCCCTGTCGGGCTCTGTCGGGCCCTGTCGGGCCCTGTCGGGCTCTGTCAGGCCCTGTCGGGCCCTGTCGGGCTCTGTCGGGCCCTGTCGGGCTCTGTCGGGCTCTACTGGGCCCTGTCGGGCCCTGTCGGGCTCTGTCGGGCTCTGTCGGGCCCTGTCGGGCTCTGTCGGGCTCTGTCGGGCTCTACTGGGCCCTGTCGGGCGCTGTCGGGCTCTGTCGGGCTCTGTCGGGCTCTCTCGGGCCCTGTCGGGCTCTGTCGTGCCCTGTCGGGCTCTGTCGGGCTCTACTGGGCCCTGTCGGGTTCTGTCGGGCTCTGTCGGGCTCTGTCGGGCTCTACTGGGCCCTGTCGGGCTCTGTCGGGCTCTGTCGGGCCCTGTCGGGTTCTGTCGGGCTCTGTCGGGCTCTGTCGGGCTCTGTCGGGCCCTCTCGGCTCCGTCGGGCTCTACTGGGCCCTGTCGGGCCCTGTCGGGCTCTGTCGGGCTCTGTCGGGCCCTGTCGGGCTCTGTCGGGCTCTGTCGGGCCCTGTCGGACTCTGTCGGGCTCTGTCGGACTCTGTCGGGCTCTGTCGGGCTCTGTCGGGCTCTGACGGGTTCTGTCGGGCTCTGTCGGGCTCTACTGGGCCCTGTCGGGCCCTGTCGGGCTCTGTCGGGCTCTGTCGGGCTCTGTCGGGCCCTGTCGGGCTCTGTCGGGCTCTGTCGGGCTCTGTCGGGCTCTACTGGGCCCTGTCGGGCCCTGTCGGGCTCTGTCGGGCTCTGTCGGGCTCTGTCGGGCTCTACTGGGCTCTGTCGGGCCCTGTCGGGCCCTGTCGGGCCCTGTCGGGCTCTGTCGGGCTCTGTCGGGCTCTGTCGAGCTCTGTCGGGCCCTGTCGGGCTCTGTCGGGCTCTGTCGGGCCCTGTCGGGCTCTGTCGGGCTCTGTCGGGCTCTCTCGGGCTTTGTCGGGCTCTACTGGGCTCTGTCGGACTCTGTCGGGCTCTGTCGGGCTCTGTCGGGCTCTACTGGGCCCTGTCGGGCTCTGTCGGGCTCTGTCGGGCTCTGTCGGGCTCTACTGGGCTCTGTCGGGCCCTGTCGGGCCCTGTCGGGCTCTGTCGGGCTCTGTCGGGCCCTGTCGGGCTCTGTCGGGCTCTGTCGGGCTCTGTCGGGCTCTACTGGGCTCTGTCGGGCTCTGTCAGGCTCTGTCGGGCTCTGTCGGGCTATACTGGGCCCTGTCGGGCTCTGTCGGGCTCTGTCGGGCTCTGTCGGGCTCTGTCGGGCTCAACTGGTCTCTGTCGGGCTCTGTCGGGTTCTGTCGGGCTCTGTCGGGCTCTGTCGGGCTCTGTCGGGCTCTACTGGGCTCTACTGGGCTCTGTCGGGCTCTGTCGGTCTCTACTGGGCCCTGTCGGGCTCTGTCGGGCTCTGTCGGGCCCTGTCGGGCTCTGTCGGGACCTGTCGGGCCCTGTCGCCCTCTATCGGGCCCTGTCGGGCCCTGTCAGGGTCTGTCGGGCTCTGTCGGGCCCTGTCGGGCCCTGTCGCGCTCTGTCGGGCCCTGTCGGGCCCTGTCAGGGTCTGTCGGGCTCTGTCGGGCCCTGTCGGGCTCTGTCGGGCTCTGTCGGGCCCTGTCGGGCTCTGTCGGGCTCTGTCGGGCCCTGTCGGGCCCTGTCGGGCTCTGTCGGGCTCTGTCGGGCTCTACTGGTCTCTGTCGGGCTCTGTCGGGCTCTGTCGGGCCCTCTCGGGCTCTGTCGGGCTCTACTGGGCCCTGTCGGGGCCTGTCGGGCTCTGTCGGGCTCTGTCGGGCCCTGTCGGGCTCTGTCGGGCTCTGTCGGGCTCTCTCGGGCTCTGTCGGGCTCTACTGGGCTCTGTCGGGCTCTGTCGGGCTCTGTCGGGCTCTGTCGTGCCCTGTCGGGGCCTGTCGGGCTCTGTCGGGCTCTGTCGGGCCCTGTCGGGCTCTGTCGGGCTCTGTCGGGCCCTCTCGGGCTCTGTCGGGCTCTACTGGGCTCTGTCGGGCTCTGTCGGGCTCTGTCGGGCTCTGTCGTGCCCTGTCGGGCTCTGTCGGGCTCTGTCGGGCCCTGTCGGGCTCTATCGCGCCCTGTCGGGTTCTGTCGGGCTCTATCGGGCCCTGTCGGGCTCTGTCGGGCCCTGTCGGGCTCTGTCGGGCCCTGTCGGGCCCTGTCGGGCCCTGTCGGGCTCTGTCGGGCCCTGTCGGGCCCTGTCGGGCTCTGTCGGGCTCTGTCGGGCTCTGTCGGGCTCTACTGGGCCCTGTCGGGCTCTGTCGGGCTCTGTCGGGCTCTGTCGGGCTCTACTGGGCCCTGTCGGGCTCTGTCGGGCCCTGTCGGGCCCTGTCGGGCCCTGTCGGGCTCTGTCAGGCTCTATCGGGCTCTGTCGGGCTCTACTGGGCCCTGTCGGGCCCTGTCGGGCCCTGTCGGGCTCTACTGGGCTCTACTGGGCTCTGTCGGGGTCTTTCGGGCTCTACTGGGCCCTGTCGGGCCCTGTCGGGCCCTGTCGGGCTCTGTCGGGCCCTGTCGGGCCCTGTCGGGCTCTGTCGGGCTCTGTCGGGCCCTGTCGGGCTCTGTCGGGCTCTGTCGGGCTCTACTGGGCTCTACTGGGCTCTGTCGGGCTCTGTCGGGCTCTACTGGTCCCTGTGGGGCCCTGTCGGGCCCTGTCGGGCTCTGTCGGGCTCTACTGGGCTCTGTCGGGCTCTGTCAGGCTCTGTCGGGCTCTACTGGGCTCTGTCGGGCTCTGTCGGGCTCTGTCGGGCTCTGTCGGGCTCTACTGGGCCCTGTCGGGCTCTGTCGGGCCCTGTCGGGCCCTGTCGGGCTCTGTCAGGCCCTGTCGGGCCCTGTCGGGCTCTGTCGGGCCCTGTCGGGCTCTGTCGGGATCTGTCGGGCTCTGTCGGGCTCTACTGGGCTCTGTCGGGTTCTGTCGGGCTCTGTCGGGCTCTACTGGGCCCTGTCGGGCTCTGTCGGGCTCTGTCGGGTCCTGTCGGGCCCTGTCGGGCTCTGTCGGGCTCTGTCGGGCCCTGTCGGGCTCTGTCGGGCTCTGTCGGGCTCTGTCGGGTTCTACTGGGCCCTGTCGGGCTCTGTCGGGCTCTGTCGGGCTCTGTCGGGCCCTGTCGGGCTCTGTCGGGCTCTACTGGGCCCTGTCGGGCCCTGTCGGGCTCTGTCGGGCTCTGTCGGGCCCTGTCGGGCTCTGTCGGGCTCTGTCGGGCTCTACTGGGCCCTGTCGGTCGCTGTCGGGCTCTGTCGGGCTCTGTCGGGCTCTCTCGGGCCCTGTCGGGCTCTGTCGTGCCCTGTCGGGCTCTGTCGTGCCCTGTCGGGCTCTGTCGGGCTCTACTGGGCCCTGTCGGGTTCTGTCGGGCTCTGTCGGGCTCTGTCGGGCTCTACTGGGCCCTGTCGGGCTCTGTCGGGCTCTGTCGGGCCCTGTCGGGTTCTGTCGGGCTCTGTCGGGCTCTGTCGGGCTCTGTCGGGCCCTCTCGGCTCCGTCGGGCTCTACTGGGCCCTGTCGGGCCCTGTCGGGCTCTGTCGGGCTCTGTCGGGCCCTGTCGGGCTCTGTCGGGCTCTGTCGGGCCCTGTCGGACTCTGTCGGGCTCTGTCGGACTCTGTCGGGCTCTGTCGGGCTCTGTCGGGCTCTGACGGGTTCTGTCGGGCTCTGTCGGGCTCTACTGGGCCCTGTCGGGCCCTGTCGGGCTCTGTCGGGCTCTGTCGGGCTCTGTCGGGCCCTGTCGGGCTCTGTCGGGCTCTGTCGGGCTCTGTCGGGCTCTACTGGGCCCTGTCGGGCTCTGTCGGGATCTGTCGGGCTCTGTCGGGCTCTGTCGGGCTCTACTGGGCTCTGTCGGGCCCTGTCGGGCCCTGTCGGGCCCTGTCGGGCTCTGTCGGGCTCTGTCGGGCTCTGTCGAGCTCTGTCGGGCCCTGTCGGGCTCTGTCGGGCTCTGTCGGGCCCTGTCGGGCTCTGTCGGGCTCTGTCGGGCTCTCTCGGGCTCTGTCGGGCTCTACTGGGCTCTGTCGGACTCTGTCGGGCTCTGTCGGGCTCTGTCGGGCTCTACTGGGCCCTGTCGGGCTCTGTCGGGCTCTGTCGGGCTCTGTCGGGCTCTACTGGGCTCTGTCGGGCCCTGTCGGGCCCTGTCGGGCTCTGTCGGGCTCTGTCGGGCCCTGTCGGGCTCTGTCGGGCTCTGTCGGGCTCTGTCGGGCTCTACTGGGCTCTGTCGGGCTCTGTCAGGCTCTGTCGGGCTCTGTCGGGCTATACTGGGCCCTGTCGGGCTCTGTCGGGCTCTGTCGGGCTCTGTCGGGCTCAACTGGTCTCTGTCGGGCTCTGTCGGGTTCTGTCGGGCTCTGTCGGGCTCTGTCGGGCTCTGTCGGGCTCTACTGGGCTCTACTGGGCTCTGTCGGGCTCTGTCGGTCTCTACTGGGCCCTGTCGGGCTCTGTCGGGCTCTGTCGGGCCCTGTCGGGCTCTGTTGGGACCTGTCGGGCCCTGTCGCGCTCTGTCGGGCCCTGTCGGGCCCTGTCAGGCTCTGTCGGGCTCTGTCGGGCCCTGTCGGGCTCTGTCGGGCTCTGTCGGGCCCTGTCGGGCTCTGTCGGGCTCTGTCGGGCTCTGTCGGGCCCTGTCGGGCCCTGTCGGGCTCTGTCGGGCCCTGTCGGGCTCTGTCGGGCTCTGTCGGGCTCTGTCGGGCTCTACTGGGCCCTGTCGGGCTCTGTCGGGCTCTGTCGGGCCCTGTCGGGCTCTGTCGGGCTCTGTCGGGCTCTACTGGGCCCTGTCGGGCCCTGTCGGGCCCTGTCGGGCTCTGTCGGGCTCTGTCGGGCTCTGTCGGGCTCTACTGGGCTCTACTGGGCTCTGTCGGGCTCTACTGGGCCCTGTCGGGCTCTGTCGGGCTCTGTCGGGCTCTGTCGGGCTCTGTCGGGCCCTGTCGGGCTCTGTCGGGCTCTGTCGTGCCCTGTCGGGCCCTGTCGGGCTCTGTCGGGCTCTGTCGGGCCCTGTCGGGCCCTGTCGGGCTCTGTCGGGCCCTGTCGGGCCCTGTCGGGCTCTGTCGGGCTCTGTCGGGCTCTACTGGGCCCTGTCGGGCGCTGTCGGGCTCTGTCGGGCTCTGTCGGGCTCTGTCGGGCCCTGTCGGGCTCTGTCGGGCTCTGTCGGGCTCTACTGGGCCCTGTGGGGTTCTGTCGGGCTCTGTCAGGCTCTGTCGAGCTCTACTGGGCCCTGTCGGGCTCTGTCGGGCTCTGTCGGGCTCTGTCGGGCCCTGTCGGGCTCTGTCGGGCTCTGTCGGGCTCTGTCGGGCCCTCTCGGCTCTGTCGGGCTCTACTGGGCCCTATCGGGCCCTGTCGGGCTCTGTCGGGCCCTGTCGGGCTCTGTCGGGCTCTACTGGGCCCTGTCAGGCTCTGTCGGGCTCTGTCGGGCTCTGTCGGGCTCTGTCGGGCTCTACTGGGCCCTGTCGGGCTCTGTCGGGCTCTGTCGGGCCCTGTCGGGCCCTGTCGGGCTCTGTCAGGGTCTGTCGGGCTCTGTCGGGCTCTACTGGGCCCTGTCGGGCCCTGTCGGGCCCTGTCGGGCTCTGTCGGGCTCTCTCGGGCTCTGTCGGGCTCTACTGGGCTCTGTCGGGCTCTGTCGGGCTCTGTCGGGCTCTACTGGGCCCTGTCGGGCTCTGTCAGGCTCTGTCGGGCCCTGTCGGGCTCTGTCGGGCCCTGTCGGGCTCTGTCGGGCCCTGTCGGGTTCTGTCGGGCCCTGTCGGGCCCTGTCGGGCTCTGTCGGGCTCTGTCGGGCTCTGTCGGGCTCTACTGGGCTCTGTCGGGCTCTACTGGGCTCTACTGGGCCCTGTCGGGCTCTGTCGGGCTCTGTCGGGCTCTGTCGGGCTCTACTGGGCTCTGTCGGGCCCTGTCGGGCCCTGTCGGGCTCTGTCGGGCTCTGTCGGGCTCTGTCGGGCTCTACTGGGCTCTGTCGGGCTCTGTCGGGCCCTGTCGGGCTCTGTCGGGCTCTGTCGGGCTCTGTCGGGCTCTACTGGGCGCTGTCGGGCGCTGTCGGGCTCTGTCGGGCTCTGTCGGGCTCTGTCGGGCCCTGTCGGGCTCTGTCGGGCTCTGTCGGGCTCTGTCGGGCTCTACTGGGCCCTGTCGGGTTCTGTCGGGCTCTGTCGGGCTCTGTCGGGCTCTACTGGGCTCTACTGGGCCCTGTCGGGCCCTGGCGGGCTCTGTCGGGCTCTGTCGGGCTCTGTCGGGCCCTACTGGGCTCTGCCGGGCTCTACTGGGCTCTACTGGGCCCTGTCGGGCTCTGTCGGGCTCTGTCGGGCTCTGTCGGGCCCGCTCGGCTCTGTCGGGCTCTACTGGGCCCTGTCGGGCCCTGTCGGGCTCTGTCGGGCTCTGTCGGGCTCTGTCGGGCTCTGTCGGGCCCTGTCGGGCTCTGTCGTGCCCTGTCGGGCTCTGTCGGGCTCTACTGGGCCCTGTCGGGTTCTGTCGGGCTCTGTCGGGCCCTGTCGGGCCCTGTCGGGCTCTGTCGGGCTCTACTGGGCCCTGTCAGGCTCTGTCGGGCTCTGTCGGGCTCTGTCGGGCTCTACTGGGCCCTGTCGGGCTCTGTCGGGCTCTGTCGGGCCCTGTCGGGCCCTGTCGGGCTCTGTCAGGGTCTGTCGGGCTCTGTCGGGCTCTACTGGGCCCTGTCGGGCCCTGTCGGGCCCTGTCGGGCTCTGTCGGGCTCTTTCGGGCTCTACTGGGCCCTGTCGGGCCCTGTCGGGCTCTGTCGGGCTCTGTCGGGCCCTGACGGGCTCTGCGGCCTCTGTCGGGCTCTACTGGGCCCTGTCGGGCCCTGTCGGGCTCTGTCGGGCTCTGTCGGGCCCTGTCGGGCTCTGTCGGGCTCTGTCGGGCTCTGTCGGGCCCTGTCGGGCTCTGTCGGGCTCTGTCGGGCCCTGTCGGGCTCTGTCGGGCTCTGTCGGGCTCTGTCGGGCTCTGTCGGGCTCTACTGGGCTCTGTCGGGCTCTGTCGGGCTCTGTCGGGCTCTGTCGGGCTCTACTGGGCCCTGTCGGGCTCTGTCAGGCTCTGTCGGGCCCTGTCGGGCTCTGTCGGGCTCTGTCGGGCTCTGTCGGGCCCTGTCGGGTTCTGTCGGGCCCTGTCGGGCCCTGTCGGGCTCTGTCGGGCTCTGTCGGGCTCTGTCGGTCTCTACTGGGCTCTGTCGGGCTCTACTGGGCTCTACTGGGCCCTGTCGGGCTCTGTCGGGCTCTGTCGGGCTCTGTCGGGCTCTACTGGGCTCTGTCGGGCCCTGTCGGGCCCTGTCGGGCTCTGTCGGGCTCTGTCGGGCTCTGTCGGGCTCTACTGGTCTCTGTCGGGCTCTGTCGGGCCCTGTCGGGCTCTGTCGGGCTCTGTCGGGCTCTGTCGGGCTCTACTGGGCGCTGTCGGGCGCTGTCGGGCTCTGTCGGGCTCTGTCGGGCTCTGTCGGGCCCTGTCGGGCTCTGTCGGGCTCTGTCGGGCTCTGTCGGGCTCTACTGGGCCCTGTCGGGTTCTGTCGGGCTCTGTCGGGCTTTGTCGGGCTCTACTGGGCTCTACTAAGCCCTGTCGGGCTCTGTCGGGCCCTGTCGGGCTCTGTCGGGCTCTGTCGGTCTCTGTCGGTCCCTACTGGGCTCTGCCGGGCTCTACTGGGCTCTACTGGGCCCTGTCGGGCTCTGTCGGGCTCTGTCGGGCTCTGTCGGGCTCTACTGGGCTCTGTCGGGCTCTGTCGGGCCCTGTCGGGCCCTGTCGGGCTCTGTCGGGCTCTGTCGGGCCCTGTCGGGCTCTGTCGGGCTCTGTCGGGCTCTGTCGGGCCCTGTTGGGCTCTGTCGGGCTCTGTCGGGCTCTACTGGGCTCTACTGGGCTCTACTGGGCCCTGTCGGGCCCTGTCGGGCTCTGTCGGGCTCTGTCGGGCTCTACTGGGCTCTGTCGGGCTCTGTCGGGTTCTGTTGGGCTCTGTCGGGCTCTACTGGGCTCTACTGGACTCTGTCGGGCTCTGTCGGGCTCTACTGGGCTTTGTCGGGCTCTGTCGGGCTCTGTCGGGCTCTGTCGGGCTCTGTCGGGCTCTACTGGGCCCTGTCGGGCCCTGTCGGGCCCTGTCGGGCTCTGTCGGGCTCTACTGGGCCCTGTCGGGCCCTGTCGGGCCCTGTCGGGCTCTGTCGGGCTCTGTCGGGCTCTGTCGGGCTCTACTGGGCTCTACTGGGCTCTGTCGGGCTCTGTCGGGCTCTACTGGGCCCTGTCGGGCCCTGTCGGGCTCTGTCGGGCTCTGTCGGTCTCTGTCGGGCTCTACTAGGACCTGTCGGGCTCTGTCGGGCCCGGTCGGGCCCTGTCGGGCCCTGTCGGGCCCTGTCGGGCTCTGTCGGGCTCTGTCGGGCTCTACTGGGCTCTACTGGGCTCTGTCGGGCTCTGTCGGGCTCTACTGGGCTCTGTCGGGCTCTGTCGGGCTCTGTCGGGCTCTACTGGGCCCTGTCGGGCTCTGTCGGGCCCTGTCGGGCCCTGTCGGCCTCTGTCGGGCCCTGTCGGGCTCTGTCGGGCTCTGTCGGGCTCTGTCGGGCTCTACTGGGCTCTGTCGGGCTCTGTCGGGCTCTGTCGGGCTCTACTGGGCCCTGTCGGGCTCTGTCGGTCTCTGTCGGGCCCTGTCGGGCCCTGTCGGGCCCTGTCGGGCCCTGTCGGGCTCTGTCGGGCTCTGTCGGGCTCTGTCGGGCTCTACTGGGCCCTGTCGGGCTCTGTCGGGCTCTGTCGGGCTCTGTCGGGCTCTGTCGGGCTCTACTGGGCCCTGTCGGGCTCTGTCGGGCTCTGTCGGGCCCTGTCGGGCCCTGTCGGGCTCTGTCAGGCTCTGTCGGGCTCTGTCGGGCTCTACTGGGCCCTGTCGGGCCCTGTCGGGCCCTGTCGGGCTCTACTGGGCTCTACTGGGCTCTGTCGGGCCCTGTCGGGCTCTGTCGGGCTCTGTCGGGCTCTACTGGGCTCTACTGGGCTCTGTCGGGCTCTGTCGGGCTCTACTGGGCCCTGTCGGGCCCTGTCGGGCCCTGTCGGGCTCTGTCGGGCTCTACTGGGCTCTGTCGGGCTCTGTCGGGCTCTGTCGGGCTCTACTGGGCTCTGTCGGGCCCTGTCGGGCTCTGTCGGGCTCTACTGGGCTCTGTCGGGCTCTGTCGGGCTTTGTCGGGCTCTACTGGGCTCTGTCGGGCTCTGTCGGGCCCTGTCGGGCTCTGTCGGGCCCTGTCGGGCCCTGTCGGGCTCTGTCGGGCCCTGTCGGGCTCTGTCGGGCTCTGTCGGGCTCTGTCGGGCTCTACTGGGCTCTGTCGGGCTCTGTCGGGCTCTGTCGGGCTCTACTGGGCTCTGTCGGGCTCTGTCGGGCTCTGTCGGGCCCTGTCGGGCTCTGTCGGGCTCTGTCGGGCTCTGTCGGGCCCTGTCGGGCTCTGTCGGGCCCTGTCGGGCCCTGTCGGGCTCTGTCGGGCTCTGTCGGGCCCTGTCGGGCTCTGTCGGGCTCTGTCGGGCTCTGTCGGGCCCTACTGGGCTCTGCCGGGCTCTACTGGGCTCTACTGGGCCCTGTCGGGCTCTGTCGGGCTCTGTCGGGCTCTGTCGGGCCCGCTCGGCTCTGTCGGGCTCTACTGGGCCCTGTCGGGCCCTGTCGGGCTCTGTCGGGCTCTGTCGGGCTCTGTCGGGCTCTGTCGGGCCCTGTCGGGCTCTGTCGTGCCCTGTCGGGCTCTGTCGGGCTCTACTGGGCCCTGTCGGGTTCTGTCGGGCTCTGTCGGGCCCTGTCGGGCCCTGTCGGGCTCTGTCGGGCTCTACTGGGCCCTGTCAGGCTCTGTCGGGCTCTGTCGGGCTCTGTCGGGCTCTACTGGGCCCTGTCGGGCTCTGTCGGGCTCTGTCGGGCCCTGTCGGGCCCTGTCGGGCTCTGTCAGGGTCTGTCGGGCTCTGTCGGGCTCTACTGGGCCCTGTCGGGCCCTGTCGGGCCCTGTCGGGCTCTACTGGGCTCTACTGGGCCCTGTCGGGCTCTTTCGGGCTCTACTGGGCCCTGTCGGGCCCTGTCGGGCTCTGTCGGGCTCTGTCGGGCCCTGTCGGGCTCTGCGGCCTCTGTCGGGCTCTACTGGGCCCTGTCGGGCCCTGTCGGGCTCTGTCGGGCTCTGTCGGGCCCTGTCGGGCTCTGTCGGGCTCTGTCGGGCTCTGTCGGGCCCTGTCGGGCTCTGTCGGGCTCTGTCGGGCCCTGTCGGGCTCTGTCGGGCTCTGTCGGGCTCTGTCGGGCTCTGTCGGGCTCTACTGGGCTCTGTCGGGCTCTGTCGGGCTCTGTCGGGCTCTGTCGGGCTCTACTGGGCCCTGTCGGGCTCTGTCAGGCTCTGTCGGGCCCTGTCGGGCTCTGTCGGGCTCTGTCGGGCTCTGTCGGGCCCTGTCGGGTTCTGTCGGGCCCTGTCGGGCCCTGTCGGGCTCTGTCGGGCTCTGTCGGGCTCTGTCGGTCTCTACTGGGCTCTGTCGGGCTCTACTGGGCTCTACTGGGCCCTGTCGGGCTCTGTCGGGCTCTGTCGGGCTCTGTCGGGCTCTACTGGGCTCTGTCGGGCCCTGTCGGGCCCTGTCGGGCTCTGTCGGGCTCTGTCGGGCTCTGTCGGGCTCTACTGGTCTCTGTCGGGCTCTGTCGGGCCCTGTCGGGCTCTGTCGGGCTCTGTCGGGCTCTGTCGGGCTCTACTGGGCGCTGTCGGGCGCTGTCGGGCTCTGTCGGGCTCTGTCGGGCTCTGTCGGGCCCTGTCGGGCTCTGTCGGGCTCTGTCGGGCTCTGTCGGGCTCTACTGGGCCCTGTCGGGTTCTGTCGGGCTCTGTCGGGCTTTGTCGGGCTCTACTGGGCTCTACTAAGCCCTGTCGGGCTCTGTCGGGCCCTGTCGGGCTCTGTCGGGCTCTGTCGGTCTCTGTCGGTCCCTACTGGGCTCTGCCGGGCTCTACTGGGCTCTACTGGGCCCTGTCGGGCTCTGTCGGGCTCTGTCGGGCTCTGTCGGGCTCTACTGGGCTCTGTCGGGCTCTGTCGGGCCCTGTCGGGCCCTGTCGGGCTCTGTCGGGCTCTGTCGGGCCCTGTCGGGCTCTGTCGGGCTCTGTCGGGCTCTGTCGGGCCCTGTTGGGCTCTGTCGGGCTCTGTCGGGCTCTACTGGGCTCTACTGGGCTCTACTGGGCCCTGTCGGGCCCTGTCGGGCTCTGTCGGGCTCTGTCGGGCTCTACTGGGCTCTGTCGGGCTCTGTCGGGTTCTGTTGGGCTCTGTCGGGCTCTACTGGGCTCTACTGGACTCTGTCGGGCTCTGTCGGGCTCTACTGGGCTTTGTCGGGCTCTGTCGGGCTCTGTCGGGCTCTGTCGGGCTCTGTCGGGCTCTACTGGGCCCTGTCGGGCCCTGTCGGGCCCTGTCGGGCTCTGTCGGGCTCTACTGGGCCCTGTCGGGCCCTGTCGGGCCCTGTCGGGCTCTGTCGGGCTCTGTCGGGCTCTGTCGGGCTCTACTGGGCTCTACTGGGCTCTGTCGGGCTCTGTCGGGCTCTACTGGGCCCTGTCGGGCCCTGTCGGGCTCTGTCGGGCTCTGTCGGTCTCTGTCGGGCTCTACTAGGACCTGTCGGGCTCTGTCGGGCCCGGTCGGGCCCTGTCGGGCCCTGTCGGGCCCTGTCGGGCTCTGTCGGGCTCTGTCGGGCTCTACTGGGCTCTACTGGGCTCTGTCGGGCTCTGTCGGGCTCTACTGGGCTCTGTCGGGCTCTGTCGGGCTCTGTCGGGCTCTACTGGGCCCTGTCGGGCTCTGTCGGGCCCTGTCGGGCCCTGTCGGCCTCTGTCGGGCCCTGTCAGGCTCTGTCGGGCTCTGTCGGGCTCTGTCGGGCTCTACTGGGCTCTGTCGGGCTCTGTCGGGCTCTGTCGGGCTCTACTGGGCCCTGTCGGGCTCTGTCGGTCTCTGTCGGGCCCTGTCGGGCCCTGTCGGGCCCTGTCGGGCCCTGTCGGGCTCTGTCGGGCTCTGTCGGGCTCTGTCGGGCTCTACTGGGCCCTGTCGGGCTCTGTCGGGCTCTGTCGGGCTCTGTCGGGCTCTGTCGGGCTCTACTGGGCCCTGTCGGGCTCTGTCGGGCTCTGTCGGGCCCTGTCGGGCCCTGTCGGGCTCTGTCAGGCTCTGTCGGGCTCTGTCGGGCTCTACTGGGCCCTGTCGGGCCCTGTCGGGCCCTGTCGGGCTCTACTGGGCTCTACTGGGCTCTGTCGGGCCCTGTCGGGCTCTGTCGGGCTCTGTCGGGCTCTACTGGGCTCTACTGGGCTCTGTCGGGCTCTGTCGGGCTCTACTGGGCCCTGTCGGGCCCTGTCGGGCCCTGTCGGGCTCTGTCGGGCTCTACTGGGCTCTGTCGGGCTCTGTCGGGCTCTGTCGGGCTCTACTGGGCTCTGTCGGGCCCTGTCGGGCTCTGTCGGGCTCTACTGGGCTCTGTCGGGCTCTGTCGGGCTCTGTCGGGCTCTGTCGGGCTCTACTGGGCTCTACTGGGCTCTGTCGGGCTCTGTCGGGCTCTACTGGGCCCTGTCGGGCCCTGTCGGGCTCTGTCGGGCTCTGTCGGTCTCTGTCGGGCTCTACTAGGACCTGTCGGGCTCTGTCGGGCCCGGTCGGGCCCTGTCGGGCCCTGTCGGGCCCTGTCGGGCTCTGTCGGGCTCTGTCGGGCTCTACTGGGCTCTACTGGGCTCTGTCGGGCTCTGTCGGGCTCTACTGGGCTCTGTCGGGCTCTGTCGGGCTCTGTCGGGCTCTACTGGGCCCTGTCGGGCTCTGTCGGGCCCTGTCGGGCCCTGTCGGCCTCTGTCGGGCCCTGTCGGGCTCTGTCGGGCTCTGTCGGGCTCTGTCGGGCTCTACTGGGCTCTGTCGGGCTCTGTCGGGCTCTGTCGGGCTCTACTGGGCCCTGTCGGGCTCTGTCGGTCTCTGTCGGGCCCTGTCGGGCCCTGTCGGGCCCTGTCGGGCCCTGTCGGGCTCTGTCGGGCTCTGTCGGGCTCTGTCGGGCTCTACTGGGCCCTGTCGGGCTCTGTCGGGCTCTGTCGGGCTCTGTCGGGCTCTGTCGGGCTCTACTGGGCCCTGTCGGGCTCTGTCGGGCTCTGTCGGGCCCTGTCGGGCCCTGTCGGGCTCTGTCAGGCTCTGTCGGGCTCTGTCGGGCTCTACTGGGCCCTGTCGGGCCCTGTCGGGCCCTGTCGGGCTCTACTGGGCTCTACTGGGCTCTGTCGGGCCCTGTCGGGCTCTGTCGGGCTCTGTCGGGCTCTACTGGGCTCTACTGGGCTCTGTCGGGCTCTGTCGGGCTCTACTGGGCCCTGTCGGGCCCTGTCGGGCCCTGTCGGGCTCTGTCGGGCTCTACTGGGCTCTGTCGGGCTCTGTCGGGCTCTGTCGGGCTCTACTGGGCTCTGTCGGGCCCTGTCGGGCTCTGTCGGGCTCTACTGGGCTCTGTCGGGCTCTGTCGGGCTCTGTCGGGCTCTACTGGGCTCTGTCGGGCTCTGTCGGGCCCTGTCGGGCTCTGTCGGGCCCTGTCGGGCCCTGTCGGGCTCTGTCGGGCCCTGTCGGGCTCTGTCGGGCTCTGTCGGGCTCTGTCGGGCTCTACTGGGCTCTGTCGGGCTCTGTCGGGCTCTGTCGGGCTCTACTGGGCTCTGTCGGGCTCTGTCGGGCTCTGTCGGGCCCTGTCGGGCTCTGTCGGGCTCTGTCGGGCTCTGTCGGGCCCTGTCGGGCTCTGTCGGGCCCTGTCGGGCCCTGTCGGGCTCTGTCGGGCTCTGTCGGGCCCTGTCGGGCTCTGTCGGGCTCTGTCGGGCTCTACTGGGCCCTGTCGGGCTCTGTCGGGCTCTGTCGGGCTCTGTCGGGCCCTGTCGGGCTCTGTCGGGCTCTACTGGGCCCTGTCGGGCCCTGTCGGGCTCTGTCGGGCTCTGTCGGGCTCTGTCGGGCTCTACTGGGCCCTGTCGGGCGCTGTCGGGCTCTGTCGGGCTCTGTCGGGCTCTGTCGGGCCCTGTCGGGCTCTGTCGTGCCCTGTCGGGCTCTGTCGGGCTCTACTGGGCCCTGTCGGGTTCTGTCGGGCTCTGTCGGGCTCTGTCGGGCCCTGTCGGGCTCTGTCGGGCCCTGTCGGGCTCTGTCGGGCTCTACTGGGCCCTGTCGGGCCCTGTCGGGCCCTGTCGGGCTCTGTCGGGCTCTACTGGGCTCTGTCGGGCTCTGTCGGGCTCTACTGGGCTCTGTCGGGCTCTGTCGGGCCCTGTCGGGCTCTGTCGGGCTCTGTCGGGCTCTGTCGGGCCCTGTCGGGCTCTGTCGGGCTCTGTCGGGCTCTGTCGGGCTCTACTGGGCCCTGTCGGACTCTGTCGGGCTCTGTCGGGCTCTGTCGGGCTCTGACGGGTTCTGTCGGGCTCTGTCGGGCTCTGTCGGGCTCTACTGGGCCCTGTCGGGCCCTGTCGGGCTCTGTCGGGCTCTGTCGGGCCCTGTCGGGCTCTGTCGGGCTCTGTCGGGCTCTGTCGGGCTCTACTGGGCCCTGTCGGGCTCTGTCGGGCTCTGTCGGGCTCTGTCGGGCTCTGTCGGGCTCTACTGGGCTCTGTCGGGCTCTCTCGGGCCCTGTCGGGCTCTGTCGGGCTCTGTCGGGCTCTACTGGGCCCTGTCGGGCCCTGTCGGGCTCTGTCGGGCTCTGTCGGGCCCTATCGGGCTCTGTCGGGCTCTGTCGGGCCCTGTCGGTCTCTGTCGGGCTCTGTCGGGCTCTCTCGGGCCCTGTCGGGCTCTGTCGGGCTCTGTCGGGCCCTGTCGGTCTCTGTCGGGCTCTGTCGGGCTCTCTCGGGCCCTGTCGGGCTCTATCGGGCTCTGTCGGGCTCTGTCGGGCCCTGTCGGTCTCTGTCGGGCTCTGTCGGGCTCTCTCGGGCCCTATCGGGCTCTGTCGGGCTCTGTCGGGCCCTATCGGGCTCTGTCGGGCTCTGTCGGACTCTGTCGGGCTCTGTCGGGCTCTGTCGGGCTCTGTCGGGCTCTACTGGGCTCTGTCGGGCCCTGTCGGGCCCTGTCGGGCTCTGTCGGGCTCTGTCGGGCTCTGTCGGGCTCTACTGGGCTCTGTCGGGCTCTGTCGGGCTCTGTCGGGTTCTGTCGGGCTATACTGGGCCCTGTCGGGCCCTGTCGGGCTCTGTCGGGCTCAACTGGTCTCTGTCGGGCTCTGTCGGGTTCTGTCGGGCTCTGTCGGGCTCTGTCGGGCTCTGTCGGGCTCTACTGGGCTCTACTGGGCTCTGTCGGGCTCTGTCGGTCTCTACTGGGCCCTGTCGGGCTCTGTCGGGCTCTCTCGGGCCCTGTCGAGCTCTGTCGGGACCTGTCGGGCCCTGTCGCGCTCTGTCGGGCCCTGTCGGGCCCTGTCGGGCTCTGTCGGGCTCTGTCGGGCCCTGTCGGGCTCTGTCGGGCTCTGTCGGGCCCTGTCGGGCTCTTTCGGGCTCTGTCGGGCTCTGTCGGGCCCTGTCGGGCTCTGTCGGGCCCTGTCGGGCTCTGTCGGGCTCTGTCGGGCTCTGTCGGGCTCTACTCGTCTCTGTCGGGCTCTGTCGGGCTCTGTCGGGCTCTGTCGGGCTCTACTGGGCCCTGTCGGGCTCTGTCGGGCTCTGTCGGGCCCTGTCGGGCTCTGTAGGGCTGTCGGGCGCTGTCGGGCCCTGTCGGGCTCTGTCGGGCCCTGTCGGGCCCTGTCGGGCTCTGTCGGGCTCTGTCGGGCTCTGTCGGGCTCTACTGGGCCCTGTCGGGCTCTGTCGGGCTCTGTCGGGCTCTGTCGGGCTCTGTCGGGCCCTGTCGGGCTCTGTCGGGCTCTACTGGGCTCTGTCGGGCTCTGTCGGGCTCTGTCGGGCCCTGTCGGGCTCTGTCGGGCTCTGTCGGGCTCTGTCGGGCTCTACTGGGCCCTGTCGGGCGCTGTCGGGTTCTGTCGGGCTCTGTCGGGCTCTGTCGGGACCTGTCGGGCCCTGTCGGGCTCTGTCGGGCTCTGTCGGGCTCTGTCGGGCTCTACTGGGCCCTGTCGGGTTCTGTCGGGCTCTGTCGGGCTCTGTCGGGCTCTGTCGGGCCCTGTCGAGCTCTGTCGGGCTCTGTCGGGCTCTGTCGGGCCCTCTCGGGCTCTGTCGGGCTCTACTGGGCCCTGTCGGGCCCTGTCGGGCTCTGTCGGGCTCTACTGGGCCCTGTCGGGCCCTGTCGGGCCCTGTCGGGCTCTGTCGGGCTCTACTGGGCTCTGTCGGGCTCTGTCGGGCTCTGTCGGGCTCTACTGGGCTCTGTCGGGCCCTGTCGGGCTCTGTCGGGCTCTACTGGGCTCTGTCGGGCTCTGTCGGGCTCTGTCGGGCTCTACTGGGCTCTGTCGGGCTCTGTCGGGCCCTGTCGGGCTCTGTCGGGCCCTGTCGGGCCCTGTCGGGCTCTGTCGGGCCCTGTCGGGCTCTGTCGGGCTCTGTCGGGCTCTGTCGGGCTCTACTGGGCTCTGTCGGGCTCTGTCGGGCTCTGTCGGGCTCTACTGGGCTCTGTCGGGCTCTGTCGGGCTCTGTCGGGCCCTGTCGGGCTCTGTCGGGCTCTGTCGGGCTCTGTCGGGCCCTGTCGGGCTCTGTCGGGCCCTGTCGGGCCCTGTCGGGCTCTGTCGGGCTCTGTCGGGCCCTGTCGGGCTCTGTCGGGCTCTGTCGGGCTCTACTGGGCCCTGTCGGGCTCTGTCGGGCTCTGTCGGGCTCTGTCGGGCCCTGTCGGGCTCTGTCGGGCTCTACTGGGCCCTGTCGGGCCCTGTCGGGCTCTGTCGGGCTCTGTCGGGCTCTGTCGGGCTCTACTGGGCCCTGTCGGGCGCTGTCGGGCTCTGTCGGGCTCTGTCGGGCTCTGTCGGGCCCTGTCGGGCTCTGTCGTGCCCTGTCGGGCTCTGTCGGGCTCTACTGGGCCCTGTCGGGTTCTGTCGGGCTCTGTCGGGCTCTGTCGGGCCCTGTCGGGCTCTGTCGGGCCCTGTCGGGCTCTGTCGGGCTCTACTGGGCCCTGTCGGGCCCTGTCGGGCCCTGTCGGGCTCTGTCGGGCTCTACTGGGCTCTGTCGGGCTCTGTCGGGCTCTACTGGGCTCTGTCGGGCTCTGTCGGGCCCTGTCGGGCTCTGTCGGGCTCTGTCGGGCTCTGTCGGGCTCTGTCGGGCTCTACTGGGCCCTGTCGGGCTCTGTCGGGCTCTACTGGGCCCTGTCGGACTCTGTCGGGCTCTGTCGGGCTCTGTCGGGCTCTGACGGGTTCTGTCGGGCTCTGTCGGGCTCTGTCGGGCTCTACTGGGCCCTGTCGGGCCCTGTCGGGCTCTGTCGGGCTCTGTCGGGCCCTGTCGGGCTCTGTCGGGCTCTGTCGGGCTCTGTCGGGCTCTACTGGGCCCTGTCGGGCTCTGTCGGGCTCTGTCGGGCTCTGTCGGGCTCTGTCGGGCTCTACTGGGCTCTGTCGGGCCCTGTCGGGCCCTGTCGGGCTCTGTCGGGCTCTGTCGGGCTCTACTGGGCCCTGTCGGGCCCTGTCGGGCTCTGTCGGGCTCTGTCGGGCCCTATCGGGCTCTGTCGGGCTCTGTCGGGCCCTGTCGGTCTCTGTCGGGCTCTGTCGGGCTCTCTCGGGCCCTGTCGGGCTCTGTCGGGCTCTGTCGGGCCCTGTCGGTCTCTGTCGGGCTCTGTCGGGCTCTCTCGGGCCCTGTCGGGCTCTATCGGGCTCTGTCGGGCTCTGTCGGGCCCTGTCGGTCTCTGTCGGGCTCTGTCGGGCTCTCTCGGGCCCTATCGGGCTCTGTCGGGCTCTGTCGGGCCCTATCGGGCACTGTCGGGCTCTGTCGGACTCTGTCGGGCTCTGTCGGGCTCTGTCGGGCTCTACTGGGCCCTGTCGGGCTCTGTCGGGCTCTGTCGGGCTCTGTCGGGCTCTACTGGGCTCTGTCGGGCCCTGTCGGGCCCTGTCGGGCTCTGTCGGGCTCTGTCGGGCCCTGTCGGGCTCTGTCGGGCTCTGTCGGGCTCTGTCGGGCTCTACTGGGCTCTGTCGGGCTCTGTCGGGCTCTGTCGGGTTCTGTCGGGCTATACTGGGCCCTGTCGGGCCCTGTCGGGCTCTGTCGGGCTCTGTCGGTCTCTGTCGGGCTCAACTGGTCTCTGTCGGGCTCTGTCGGGTTCTGACGGGCTCTGTCGGGCTCTGTCGGGCTCTGTCGGGCTCTACTGGGCTCTACTGGGCTCTGTCGGGCTCTGTCGGTCTCTACTGGGCCCTGTCGGGCTCTGTCGGGCTCTGTCGGGCCCTGTCGAGCTCTGTCGGGACCTGTCGGGCCCTGTCGCGCTCTGTCGGGCCCTGTCGGGCCCTGTCGGGCTCTGTCGGGCTCTGTCGGGCCCTTTCGGGCTCTGTCGGGCTCTGTCGGGCCCTGTCGGGCTCTGTCGGGCCCTGTCGGGCTCTGTCGGGCCCTGTCGGGCTCTGTCGGGCTCTGTCGGGCTCTGTCGGGCTCTACTCGTCTCTGTCGGGCTCTGTCGGGCTCTGTCGGGCTCTGTCGGGCTCTACTGGGCCCTGTCGGGCTCTGTCGGGCCCTGTCGGGCTCTGTCGGGCCCTGTCGGGCCCTGTCGGGCTCTGTCGGGCTCTGTCGGGCTCTGTCGGGCTCTACTGGGCCCTGTCGGGCTCTGTCGGGCTCTGTCGGGCTCTGTCGGGCTCTGTCGGGCTCTGTCGGGCTCTGTCGGGCTCTACTGGGCTCTGTCGGGCTCTGTCGGGCTCTGTCGGGCCCTGTCGGGCTCTGTCGGGCTCTGTCGGGCTCTGTCGGGCTCTACTGGGCCCTGTCGGGCGCTGTCGGGTTCTGTCGGGCTCTGTCGGGCTCTGTCGGGCCCTGTCGGGCCCTGTCGGGCTCTGTCGGGCTCTGTCGGGCTCTGTCGGGCTCTACTGGGCCCTGTCGGGTTCTGTCGGGCTCTGTCGGGCTCTGTCGGGCTCTACTGGGCCCTGTCGGGCCCTGTCGGGCTCTGTCGGGCTCTGTCGGGCTCTGTCGGGCCGTGTCGAGCTCTGTCGGGCTCTGTCGGGCTCTGTCGGGCCCTCTCGGGCTCTGTCGGGCTCTACTGGGCCCTGTCGGGCCCTGTCGGGCTCTGTCGGGCTCTGTCGGGCCCTGTCGGGCCCTGTCGGGCTCTGTCGGGCTCTGTCGGGCTCTGTCGGGCCCTGTCGAGCTCTGTCGGGCTCTGTCGGGCTCTGTCGGGCCCTCTCGGGCTCTGTCGGGCTGTACTGGGCCCTGTCGGACTCTGTCGGGCTCTGTCGGGCTCTGTCGGGCTCTGTCGGGCTCTGACGGGTTCTGTCGGGCTCTGTCGGGCTCTACTGGGCCCTGTCGGGCCCTGTCGGGCCCTGTCGGGCTCTGTCGGGCTCTGTCGGGCTCTGTCGGGCTCTACTGGGCTCTACTGGGCTCTGTCGGGCTCTGTCGGGTTCTGTCGGGCTCTGTCGGGCCCTGTCGGGCCCTGTCGGGCTCTGTCGGGCTCTGTCGGGCCCTGTCGGGCTCTGTCGGGCTCTGTCGGGCCCTGTCGGGCCCTGTCGGGCTCTGTCGGGCTCTGTCGTGCTCTGTCGGGCTGTACTGGGCCCTGTCGGGCCCTGTCGGGCCCTGTCGGGCTCTGTCGGGCTCTGTCGGGCTCTACTGGGCCCTGTCGGGCTCTGTCGTGCCCTGTCGGGCTCTGTCGGGCTCTGTCGGGCCCTGTCGGGCCCTGTCGGGCTCTGTCGGGCTCTAATGGGCCCTGTCGGGCTCTGTCGGGCTCTGTCGGGCTCTGTCGGGCCCTGTCGGTCCCTATCGGGCTCTGTCAGGCTCTGTCGGGCTCTGTCGACCTCTACTGGGCCCTGTCGGGCCCTGTCGGGCCCTGTCGGGCTCTACTGGGCTCTACTGGCCTCTGTCGGGCTCTGTCGGGCTCTACTGGGCCCTGTCGGGCCCTGTCGGGCTCTGTCGGGCCCTGTCGGGCTCTGTCGGGCTCTGTCGGGCTCTGTCGGGCTCTGTCGTGCTCTACTGGGCCCTGTCGGGCTCTGTCGGGCTCTGTCGGGCTCTGTCGGGCCCTGTCGGGCCCTGTCGGGCTCTGTCGGGCCCTGTCGGGCTCTGTCGGGCTCTGTCGGGCTCTGTCGGGCTCTGTCGGGCTCTACTGGGCTCTGTCGGGCTCTGTTGGGCTCTGTCGGGCTCTGTCGGGCTCTGTCGGGTTCTACTGGGCCCTGTCGGGCTCTGTCGGGCTCTGTCGGGCCCTGTCGGGCTCTGTCGGGCTCTGTCGGGCTCTGTCGGGCTCTACTGGGCCCTGTCGGGCTCTGTCGGGCTCTGTCGGGCTCTGTCGGGCTCTGTCGGGCCCTGTCGGGCTCTGTCCGGCTCTGTCGGACCCTGTCGGGCCCTGTCGGGCTCTGTCAGGCTCTGTCGGGCTCTGTCGGGCCCTGTCGGGCCCTGTCGGGCCCTGTCGGGCCCTGTCGGGCTCTACTGGGCTCTACTGGGCTCTGTCGGGCTCTTTCGGGCTCTACTGGGCCCTGTCGGGCCCTGTCGGGCCCTGTCGGGCTCTGTCGGGCCCTGTCGGGCCCTGTCGGCCTCTGTCGGGCTCTGTCGGGCCCTGTCGGGCTCTGTCGGGCTCTGTCGGGCTCTGTCGGGCTCTACTGGGCTCTACTGGACTCTGTCGGGCTCTGTCGGGCTCTACTGGGCCCTGTCGGGCCCTGTCGGGCCCTGTCGGGCTCTGTCGGGCTCTACTGGGCTCTGTCGGGCTCTGTCGGGCTCTGTCGGGCTCTACTGGGCTCTGTCGGGCTCTGTCGGGCTCTGTCGGGCTCTGTCGGGCTCTACTGGGCCCTGTCGGGCTCTGTCGGGCTCTGTCGGGCCCTGTCGGGCCCTGTCGGGCTCTGTCGGGCTCTGTCGGGCTCTACTGGGCTCTGTCGGGCTCTGTCGGGCTCTGTCGGGCTCTGTCGGGCTCTACTGGGTCCTGTCGGGCTCTGTCGGGCTCTGTCGGGCCCTGTCGGGCTCTGTCGGGCTCTGTCGGGCCCTGTCGGACCCTGTCGGGCTCTGTCGGACTCTGTCGGGCCCTGTCGGGCTCTGTCGGGCTCTGTCGGGCTCTGTCGGGCTCTGTCGGGCTCTACTGGGCCCTGTCGGGCTCTGTCGGGCTCTGTTGGGCCCTGTCGGGCTCTGTCGGGCTCTACTGGGCCCTGTCGGGCTCTGTCGGGCTCTGTCGGGCCCTGTCGGGCGCTGTCGGGCTCTGTCGGGCTCTGTCGGGCTCTGTCGGGCCCTGTCGGGCTCTGTCGGGCTCTGTCGGGCTCTACTGGGCCCTCTCGGGTTCTGTCGGGCTCTGTCGGGCTCTGTCGGGCTCTACTGGGCCCTGTCGGGCTCTGTCGGGATCTGTCGGGCCCTGTCGGGCTCTGTCGGGCCCTGTCGGGCCCTGTCGGGCTCTGTCGGGCTCTACTGGGCCCTGTCAGGCTCTGTCGGGCTCTGTCAGGCTCTGTCGGGCTCTGTCGGGCTCTACTGGGCCCTGTCGGGCTCTGTCGGGCCCTGTCGGGCCCTGTCGGGCTCTGTCAGGGTCTGTCGGGCTCTGTCGGGCTCTACTGGGCCCTGTCGGGCCCTGTCGGGCCCTGTCGGGCTCTGTCGGGCTCTCTCGGGCTCTGTCGGGCTCTACTGGGCTCTGTCGGGCTCTGTCGGGCTCTGTCGGGCTCTGTCGGGCTCTACTGGGCCCTGTCGGGCTCTGTCAGGCTCTGTCGGGCCCTGTCGGGCTCTGTCGGGCTCTGTCGGGCTCTGTCGGGCCCTGTCGGGTTCTGTCGGGCCCTGTCGGGCCCTGTCGGGCTCTGCCGGGCTCTGTCGGGCTCTGTCGGGCTCTACTGGGCTCTGTCGGGCTCTACTGGGCTCTACTGGGCCCTGTCGGGCTCTGTCGGGCTCTGTCGGGCTCTGTCGGGCTCTACTGGGCTCTGTCGGGCCCTGTCGGGCCCTGTCGGGCTCTGTCGGGCTCTGTCAGGCTCTGTCAGGCTCTACTGGGCTCTGTCGGGCTCTGTCGGGCCCTGTCGGGCTCTGTCGGGCTCTGTCGGGCTCTGTCGGGCTCTACTGGGCGCTGTCGGGCGCTGTCGGGCTCTGTCGGGCCCTGTCGGGCTCTGTCGGGCCCTGTCGGGCTCTGTCGGGCTCTGTCGGGCTCTGTCGGGCTCTACTGGGCCCTGTCGGGTTCTGTCGGGCTCTGTCGGGCTCTGTCGGGCTCTACTGGGCTCTACTGGGCCCTGTCGGGCTCTGTCGGGCCCTGTCGGGCTCTGTCGGGCTCTGTCGGGCTCTGTCGGGCCCTACTGGGCTCTGCCGGGCTCTACTGGGTTCTACTGGGCCCTGTCGGGCTCTGTCGGGCTCTGTCGGGCTCTGTCGGGCCCGCTCGGCTCTGTCGGGCTCTACTGGGACCTGTCGGGCCCTGTCGGGCTCTGTCGGGCTCTGTCGGGCTCTGTCGGGCCCTGTCGGGCTCTGTCGGGCTCTGTCGGGCTCTGTCGGGCTCTACTGGGCCTTGTCGGGCTCTGTCGGGCTCTGTCGGGCTCTGTCGGGCCCTGTCGGGCCCTGTCGGGCTCTGTCGGGCTCTACTGGGCCCTGTCAGGCTCTGTCGGGCTCTGTCGGGCTCTGTCGGGCTCTACTGGGCTCTGCCGGGCTCTACTGGGCTCTACTGGGCCCTGTCGGGCTCTGTCGGGCTCTGTCGGGCTCTGTCGGGCCCGCTCGGCTCTGTCGGGCTCTACTGGGACCTGTCGGGCCCTGTCGGGCCCTGTCGGGTTCTGTCGGGCCCTGTCGGGCCCTGTCGGGCTCTGTCGGGCTCTGTCGGGCTCTGTCGGTCTCTACTGGGCTCTGTCGGGCTCTACTGGGCTCTACTGGGCCCTGTCGGGCTCTGTCGGGCTCTGTCGGGCTCTGTCGGGCTCTACTGGGCTCTGTCGGGCCCTGTCGGGCCCTGTCGGGCTCTGTCGGGCTCTGTCGGGCTCTGTCGGGCTCTACTGGGCTCTGTCGGGCTCTGTCGGGCCCTGTCGGGCTCTGTCGGGCTCTGTCGGGCTCTGTCGGGCTCTACTGGGCGCTGTCGGGCGCTGTCGGGCTCTGTCGGGCTCTGTCGGGCTCTGTCGGTCTCTGTCGGGCCCTGTCGGGCTCTGTCGGGCTCTGTCGGGCTCTGTCGGGCTCTACTGGGCCCTGTCGGGTTCTGTCGGGCTCTGTCGGGCTCTGTCGGGCTCTACTGGGCTCTACTGGGCCCTGTCGGGCTCTGTTTGGCCCTGTCGGGCTCTGTCGGGCTCTGTCGGTCTCTGTCGGGCCCTACTGGGCTCTGTCGGGCTCTACTGGGCTCTACTGGGCCCTGTCGGGCTCTGTCGGGCTCTGTCGGGCTCTACTGGGCTCTGTCGGGCTCTGTCGGGCCCTGTCGGGCCCTGTCGGGCTCTGTCGGGCTCTGTCGGGCCCTGTTGGGCTCTGTCGGGCTCTGTCGGGCTCTACTGGGCTCTACTGGGCTCTACTGGACCCTGTCGGGCCCTGTCGGGCCCTGTCGGGCTCTGTCGGGCTCTGTCGGGCTCTACTGGGCTCTGTCGGGCTCTGTCGGGCTCTGTCGGGCTCTGTCGGGCTCTACTGGGCCCTGTCGGGCCCTGTCAAGCCCTGTCGGGCTCTGTCAGGCTCTGTCAGGCTTTGTCGGGCTCTACTGGGCTCTGTCGGGTTCTGTCGGGCTCTGTCGGGCTCTACTGGGCTCTGTCGGGCTCTGTCGGGCCCTGTCGGGCTCTGTCGGGCTCTGTCGGGCTCTATCGGGCTCTACTGGGCCCTGTCGGGCTCTTTCGGGCTCTGTCGGGCCCTGTCGGGCCCTGTCGGGCTCTGTCGGGCTCTGTCGGGCTCTACTGGGCTCTGTCGGGCCCTGTCGGGCCCTGTCGGGCTCTGTCGGGCTCTGTCGGGCTCTACTGGGCTCTGTCGGGCTCTGTCGGGTTCTGTTGGGCTCTGTCGGGCTCTGTCGGGCTCTGTCGGGCTCTACTGGGCTCTACTGGACTCTGTCGGGATCTGTCGGGCTCTACTGGGCTTTGTCGGGCTCTGTTGGGCTCTGTCGGGCTCTGTCGGGCTCTGTCGGTCTCTACTGGGCCCTGTCGGGCCCTGTCGGGCCCTGTCGGGCTCTGTCGGGCTCTGTCGGGCTCTGTCGGGCTCTACTGGGCTCTACTGGGCTCTGTCGGGCTCTGTCGGGCTCTACTGGGCCCTGTCGGGCCCTGTCGGGCCCTGTCGGGCTCTGTCGGGCTCTGTCGGGCTCTACTAGGCCCTGTCGGGCTCTGTCGGGGCCGGTCGGGCCCTGTCGGGCTCTGTCGGGCCCTGTCGGGCTCTGTCGGGCTCTGTCGGGCTCTGTCGGGCTCTACTGGGCTCTACTGGGCTCTGTCGGGCTCTGTCGGGCTCTACTGGGCCCTGTCGGGCCCTGTCGGGCTCTGTCGGGCTCTGTCGGGCCCTGTCGGGCTCTGTCGGGCTCTGTCGGGCTCTGTCGGGCCCTGTTGGGCTCTGTCGGGCTCTGTCGGGCTCTACTGGGCCCTGTCGGGCTCTGTCGGGCTCTACTGGGCCCTGTCGGGCTCTGTCGGGCTCTGTCGGGCTCTGTCGGGCTCTGTCGGGCCCTGTCGGGCTCTGTCCGGCTCTGTCGGACCCTGTCGGGCCCTGTCGGGCTCTGTCGGGCTCTGTCGGGCTCTACTGGGCTCTACTGGGCTCTGTCGGGCTCTTTCGGGCTCTACTAGGCCCTGTCGGGCCCTGTCGGGACCTGTCGGGCTCTGTCGGGCCCTGTCGGGCCCTGTCGGGCTCTGTCGGGCCCTGTCGGGCCCTGTCGGGCTCTGTCGGGCTCTGTCGGGCTCTGTCGGGCTCTACTGGGCTCTACTGGACTCTGTCGGGCTCTGTCGGGCTCTACTGGGCTCTGTCGGGCTCTGTCGGGCTCTGTCGGGCTCTACTGGGCCCTGTCGGGCTCTGTCGGGCCCTGTCGGGCTCTGTCGGGCTCTGTCGGGCCCTGTCGGGCCCTGTCGGGCTCTGTCGGGCTCTGTCGGGCTCTACTGGGCTCTACTGGGCCCTGTCGGGCTCTGTCGGGCCCTGTCGGGCTCTGTCGGGCTCTGTCGGGCTCTGTCGGGCCCTACTGGGCTCTGCCGGGCTCTACTGGGTTCTACTGGGCCCTGTCGGGCTCTGTCGGGCTCTGTCGGGCTCTGTCGGGCCCGCTCGGCTCTGTCGGGCTCTACTGGGACCTGTCGGGCCCTGTCGGGCTCTGTCGGGCTCTGTCGGGCTCTGTCGGGCCCTGTCGGGCTCTGTCGGGCTCTGTCGGGCTCTGTCGGGCTCTACTGGGCCTTGTCGGGCTCTGTCGGGCTCTGTCGGGCTCTGTCGGGCCCTGTCGGGCCCTGTCGGGCTCTGTCGGGCTCTACTGGGCCCTGTCAGGCTCTGTCGGGCTCTGTCGGGCTCTGTCGGGCTCTACTGGGCTCTGCCGGGCTCTACTGGGCTCTACTGGGCCTGTCGGGCTCTGTCGGGCTCTGTCGGGCTCTGTCGGGCCCGCTCGGCTCTGTCGGGCTCTACTGGGACCTGTCGGGCCCTGTCGGGCCCTGTCGGGTTCTGTCGGGCCCTGTCGGGCCCTGTCGGGCTCTGTCGGGCTCTGTCGGGCTCTGTCGGTCTCTACTGGGCTCTGTCGGGCTCTACTGGGCTCTACTGGGCCCTGTCGGGCTCTGTCGGGCTCTGTCGGGCTCTGTCGGGCTCTACTGGGCTCTGTCGGGCCCTGTCGGGCCCTGTCGGGCTCTGTCGGGCTCTGTCGGGCTCTGTCGGGCTCTACTGGGCTCTGTCGGGCTCTGTCGGGCCCTGTCGGGCTCTGTCGGGCTCTGTCGGGCTCTGTCGGGCTCTACTGGGCGCTGTCGGGCGCTGTCGGGCTCTGTCGGGCTCTGTCGGGCTCTGTCGGGCTCTGTCGGGCCCTGTCGGGCTCTGTCGGGCTCTGTCGGGCTCTGTCGGGCTCTACTGGGCCCTGTCGGGTTCTGTCGGGCTCTGTCGGGCTCTGTCGGGCTCTACTGGGCTCTACTGGGCCCTGTCGGGCTCTGTCGGGCCCTGTCGGGCTCTGTCGGGCTCTGTCGGTCTCTGTCGGGCCCTACTGGGCTCTGCCGGGCTCTACTGGGCTCTACTGGGCCCTGTCGGGCTCTGTCGGGCTCTGTCGGGCTCTACTGGGCTCTGTCGGGCTCTGTCGGGCCCTGTCGGGCCCTGTCGGGCTCTGTCGGGCTCTGTCGGGCCCTGTTGGGCTCTGTCGGGCTCTGTCGGGCTCTACTGGGCTCTACTGGGCTCTACTGGACCCTGTCGGGCCCTGTCGGGCCCTGTCGGGCTCTGTCGGGCTCTGTCGGGCTCTACTGGGCTCTGTCGGGCTCTGTCGGGCTCTGTCGGGCTCTGTCGGGCTCTACTGGGCCCTGTCGGGCCCTGTCAAGCCCTGTCGGGCTCTGTCAGGCTCTGTCAGGCTCTGTCGGGCTCTACTGGGCTCTGTCGGGTTCTGTCGGGCTCTGTCGGGCTCTACTGGGCTCTGTCGGGCTCTGTCGGGCCCTGTCGGGCTCTGTCGGGCTCTGTCGGGCTCTATCGGGCTCTACTGGGCCCTGTCGGGCTCTTTCGGGCTCTGTCGGGCCCTGTCGGGCCCTGTCGGGCTCTGTCGGGCTCTGTCGGGCTCTACTGGGCTCTGTCGGGCCCTGTCGGGCCCTGTCGGGCTCTGTCGGGCTCTGTCGGGCTCTACTGGGCTCTGTCGGGCTCTGTCGGGTTCTGTTGGGCTCTGTCGGGCTCTGTCGGGCTCTGTCGGGCTCTACTGGGCTCTACTGGACTCTGTCGGGATCTGTCGGGCTCTACTGGGCTTTGTCGGGCTCTGTTGGGCTCTGTCGGGCTCTGTCGGGCTCTGTCGGTCTCTACTGGGCCCTGTCGGGCCCTGTCGGGCCCTGTCGGGCTCTGTCGGGCTCTGTCGGGCTCTGTCGGGCTCTACTGGGCTCTACTGGGCTCTGTCGGGCTCTGTCGGGCTCTACTGGGCCCTGTCGGGCCCTGTCGGGCTCTGTCGGGCTCTGTCGGGCTCTGTCGGGCTCTACTAGGCCCTGTCGGGCTCTGTCGGGGCCGGTCGGGCCCTGTCGGGCTCTGTCGGGCCCTGTCGGGCTCTGTCGGGCTCTGTCGGGCTCTGTCGGGCTCTACTGGGCTCTACTGGGCTCTGTCGGGCTCTGTCGGGCTCTACTGGGCCCTGTCGGGCCCTGTCGGGCTCTGTCGGGCTCTGTCGGGCCCTGTCGGGCTCTGTCGGGCTCTGTCGGGCTCTGTCGGGCCCTGTTGGGCTCTGTCGGGCTCTGTCGGGCTCTACTGGGCCCTGTCGGGCTCTGTCGGGCTCTACTGGGCCCTGTCGGGCTCTGTCGGGCTCTGTCGGGCTCTGTCGGGCTCTGTCGGGCCCTGTCGGGCTCTGTCCGGCTCTGTCGGACCCTGTCGGGCCCTGTCGGGCTCTGTCGGGCTCTGTCGGGCTCTACTGGGCTCTACTGGGCTCTGTCGGGCTCTTTCGGGCTCTACTGGGCCCTGTCGGGCCCTGTCGGGACCTGTCGGGCTCTGTCGGGCCCTGTCGGGCCCTGTCGGGCTCTGTCGGGCCCTGTCGGGCCCTGTCGGGCTCTGTCGGGCTCTGTCGGGCTCTGTCGGGCTCTACTGGGCTCTACTGGACTCTGTCGGGCTCTGTCGGGCTCTACTGGGCTCTGTCGGGCTCTGTCGGGCTCTGTCGGGCTCTGTCGGGCTCTACTGGGCCCTGTCGGGCTCTGTCGGGCCCTGTCGGGCTCTGTCGGGCTCTGTCGGGCCCTGTCGGGCCCTGTCGGGCTCTGTCGGGCTCTGTCGGGCTCTGTCGGGCTCTACTGGGCTCTGTCGGGCTCTGTCGGGCTCTGTCGGGCTCTACTGGGTCCTGTCGGGCTCTCTCGGGCTCTGTCGGGCCCTGTCGGGCTCTGTCGGGCCCTGTCGGACCCTGTCGGGCTCTGTCGGGCTCTGTCGGGCCCTGTCGGGCTCTGTCGGGCTCTGTCGGGCTCTGTCGGGCTCTGTCGGGCTCTACTGGGCCCTGTCGGGCTCTGTCGGGCTCTGTCGGGCCCTGTCGGGCTCTGTCGGGCTCTACTGGGCCCTGTCGGGCCCTGTCGGGCTCTGTCGGGCTCTGTCGGGCCCTGTCGGGCTCTGTCGGGCTCTGTCGGGCTCTACTGGGCCCTGTCGGGCGCTGTCGGGCTCTGTCGGGCTCTGTCGGGCTCTGTCGGGCCCTGTCGGGCTCTGTCGGGCTCTACTGGGCCCTGTCGGGTTCTGTCGGGCTCTGTCGGGCTCTGTCGGGCTCTACTGGGCCCTGTCGGGCTCTGTCGGGCTCTGTCGGGCTCTACTGGGCCCTGTCGGGCCCTGTCGGGCCCTGTCGGGCTCTGTCGGGCTCTGTCGGGCTCTACTGGGCTCTGTCGGGCCCTGTCGGGCCCTGTCGGGCTCTGTCGGGCTCTGTCGGGCCCTGTCGGGCCCTGTCGGGCTCTGTCGGGCTCTGTCGGGCTCTACTGGGCCCTGTCGGGCTCTGTCGGGCTCTGTCGGGCTCTGTCGGGCTCTGTCCGGCCCTGTCGGTCCCTGTCGGGCTCTGTCAGGATCTGTCGGGCTCTGTCGGGCCCTGTCGGGCCCTGTCGGGCTTTACTGGGCTCTACTGGGCTCTGTTGGGCTCTGTCGGGCTCTACTGGGCCCTGTCGGGCCCTGTCGGGCTCTGTCGGGCCCTGTTGGGCTCTGTCGGGCTCTGTCAGGCCCTGTCGGGTTCTGTCGGGCTCTACTGGGCTCTACTGGGCTCTGTCGGGCTCTGTCGGGCTCTACTGGGCCCTGTCGGGCCCTGTCGGGCCCTGTCGGTCTCTGTCGGGCTCTACTGGGCTCTGTCGGGCTCTGTCGGGCTCTGTCGGGTTCTGTCGGGCTCTACTGGGCTCTGTCGGGCTCTGTCGGGCTCTGTCGGGCTCTGTCGTGCTCTACTGGGCCCTGTCGGGCTCTGTCGGGCTCTGTCGGGCTCTACTGGGCTCTACTGGACTCTGTCGGAATCTGTCGGGCTCTACTGGGCTTTGTCGGGCTCTGTTGGGCTCTGTCGGGCTCTGTCGGGCTCTGTCGGTCTCTACTGGGCCCTGTCGGGCCCTGTCGGGCCCTGTCGGGCTCTGTCGGGCTCTGTCGGGCTCTGTCGGGCTCTACTGGGCTCTACTGGGCTCTGTCGGGCTCTGTCGGGCTCTACTGGGCCCTGTCGGGCCCTGTCGGGCTCTGTCGGGCTCTGTCGGGCTCTGTCGGGCTCTACTAGGCCCTGTCGGGCTCTGTCGGGGCCGGTCGGGCCCTGTCGGGCTCTGTCGGGCCCTGTCGGGCTCTGTCGGGCTCTTTCGGGCTCTGTCGGGCTCTACTGGGCTCTACTGGGCTCTGTCGGGCTCTGTCGGGCTCTACGGGGCCCTGTCGGGCCCTGTCGGGCTCTGTCGGGCTCTGTCGGGCCCTGTCGGGCTCTGTCGGGCTCTGTCGGGCTCTGTCGGGCCCTGTTGGGCTCTGTCGGGCTCTGTCGGGCTCTACTGGGCCCTGTCGGGCTCTGTCGGGCTCTACTGGGCCCTGTCGGGCTCTGTCGGGCTCTGTCGGGCTCTGTCGGGCTCTGTCGGGCCCTGTCGGGCTCTGTCCGGCTCTGTCGGACCCTGTCGGGCCCTGTCGGGCTCTGTCGGGCTCTGTCGGGCTCTACTGGGCTCTACTGGGCTCTGTCGGGCTCTTTCGGGCTCTACTGGGCCCTGTCGGGCCCTGTCGGGACCTGTCGGGCTCTGTCGGGCCCTGTCGGGCCCTGTCGGGCTCTGTCGGGCCCTGTCGGGCCCTGTCGGGCTCTGTCGGGCTCTGTCGGGCTCTGTCGGGCTCTACTGGGCTCTACTGGACTCTGTCGGGCTCTGTCGGGCTCTACTGGGCTCTGTCGGGCTCTGTCGGGCTCTGTCGGGCTCTGTCGGGCTCTACTGGGCCCTGTCGGGCTCTGTCGGGCCCTGTCGGGCTCTGTCGGGCTCTGTCGGGCCCTGTCGGGCCCTGTCGGGCTCTGTCGGGCTCTGTCGGGCTCTACTGGGCTCTACTGGGCCCTGTCGGGCTCTGTCGGGCCCTGTCGGGCTCTGTCGGGCTCTGTCGGGCTCTGTCGGGCCCTACTGGGCTCTGCCGGGCTCTACTGGGTTCTACTGGGCCCTGTCGGGCTCTGTCGGGCTCTGTCGGGCTCTGTCGGGCCCGCTCGGCTCTGTCGGGCTCTACTGGGACCTGTCGGGCCCTGTCGGGCTCTGTCGGGCTCTGTCGGGCTCTGTCGGGCCCTGTCGGGCTCTGTCGGGCTCTGTCGGGCTCTGTCGGGCTCTACTGGGCCTTGTCGGGCTCTGTCGGGCTCTGTCGGGCTCTGTCGGGCCCTGTCGGGCCCTGTCGGGCTCTGTCGGGCTCTACTGGGCCCTGTCAGGCTCTGTCGGGCTCTGTCGGGCTCTGTCGGGCTCTACTGGGCTCTGCCGGGCTCTACTGGGCTCTACTGGGCCCTGTCGGGCTCTGTCGGGCTCTGTCGGGCTCTGTCGGGCCCGCTCGGCTCTGTCGGGCTCTACTGGGACCTGTCGGGCCCTGTCGGGCCCTGTCGGGTTCTCTCGGGCCCTGTCGGGCCCTGTCGGGCTCTGTCGGGCTCTGTCGGGCTCTGTCGGTCTCTACTGGGCTCTGTCGGGCTCTACTGGGCTCTACTGGGCCCTGTCGGGCTCTGTCGGGCTCTGTCGGGCTCTGTCGGGCTCTACTGGGCTCTGTCGGGCCCTGTCGGGCCCTGTCGGGCTCTGTCGGGCTCTGTCGGGCTCTGTCGGGCTCTACTGGGCTCTGTCGGGCTCTGTCGGGCCCTGTCGGGCTCTGTCGGGCTCTGTCGGGCTCTGTCGGGCTCTACTGGGCGCTGTCGGGCGCTGTCGGGCTCTGTCGGGCTCTGTCGGGCTCTGTCGGGCTCTGTCGGGCCCTGTCGGGCTCTGTCGGGCTCTGTCGGGCTCTGTCGGGCTCTACTGGGCCCTGTCGGGTTCTGTCGGGCTCTGTCGGGCTCTGTCGGGCTCTACTGGGCTCTACTGGGCCCTGTCGGGCTCTGTCGGGCCCTGTCGGGCTCTGTCGGGCTCTGTCGGGCTCTACTGGGCCCTGTCGGGCCCTGTCGGGCTCTGTCGGGCTCTGTCGGGCCCTATCGGGCTCTGTCGGGCTCTGTCGGGCCCTGTCGGTCTCTGTCGGGCTCTGTCGGGCTCTCTCGGGCCCTGTCGGGCTCTGTCGGGCTCTGTCGGGCCCTGTCGGTCTCTGTCGGGCTCTGTCGGGCTCTCTCGGGCCCTGTCGGGCTCTATCGGGCTCTGTCGGGCTCTGTCGGGCCCTGTCGGTCTCTGTCGGGCTCTGTCGGGCTCTCTCGGGCCCTATCGGGCTCTGTCGGGCTCTGTCGGGCCCTATCGGGCACTGTCGGGCTCTGTCGGACTCTGTCGGGCTCTGTCGGGCTCTGTCGGGCTCTACTGGGCCCTGTCGGGCTCTGTCGGGCTCTGTCGGGCTCTGTCGGGCTCTACTGGGCTCTGTCGGGCCCTGTCGGGCCCTGTCGGGCTCTGTCGGGCTCTGTCGGGCCCTGTCGGGCTCTGTCGGGCTCTGTCGGGCTCTGTCGGGCTCTACTGGGCTCTGTCGGGCTCTGTCGGGCTCTGTCGGGTTCTGTCGGGCTATACTGGGCCCTGTCGGGCCCTGTCGGGCTCTGTCGGGCTCTGTCGGTCTCTGTCGGGCTCAACTGGTCTCTGTCGGGCTCTGTCGGGTTCTGACGGGCTCTGTCGGGCTCTGTCGGGCTCTGTCGGGCTCTACTGGGCTCTACTGGGCTCTGTCGGGCTCTGTCGGTCTCTACTGGGCCCTGTCGGGCTCTGTCGGGCTCTGTCGGGCCCTGTCGAGCTCTGTCGGGACCTGTCGGGCCCTGTCGCGCTCTGTCGGGCCCTGTCGGGCCCTGTCGGGCTCTGTCGGGCTCTGTCGGGCCCTTTCGGGCTCTGTCGGGCTCTGTCGGGCCCCGTCGGGCTCTGTCGGGCCCTGTCGGGCTCTGTCGGGCCCTGTCGGGCTCTGTCGGGCTCTGTCGGGCTCTGTCGGGCTCTACTCGTCTCTGTCGGGCTCTGTCGGGCTCTGTCGGGCTCTGTCGGGCTCTACTGGGCCCTGTCGGGCTCTGTCGGGCCCTGTCGGGCCCTGTCGGGCTCTGTCGGGCTCTGTCGGGCTCTGTCGGGCTCTACTGGGCCCTGTCGGGCTCTGTCGGGCTCTGTCGGGCTCTGTCGGGCTCTGTCGGGCTCTGTCGGGCTCTGTCGGGCTCTACTGGGCTCTGTCGGGCTCTGTCGGGCTCTGTCGGGCCCTGTCGGGCTCTGTCGGGCTCTGTCGGGCTCTGTCGGGCTCTACTGGGCCCTGTCGGGCGCTGTCGGGTTCTGTCGGGCTCTGTCGGGCTCTGTCGGGCCCTGTCGGGCCCTGTCGGGCTCTGTCGGGCTCTGTCGGGCTCTGTCGGGCTCTACTGGGCCCTGTCGGGTTCTGTCGGGCTCTGTCGGGCTCTGTCGGGCTCTACTGGGCCCTGTCGGGCCCTGTCGGGCTCTGTCGGGCTCTGTCGGGCTCTGTCGGGCCGTGTCGAGCTCTGTCGGGCTCTGTCGGGCTCTGTCGGGCCCTCTCGGGCTCTGTCGGGCTCTACTGGGCCCTGTCGGGCCCTGTCGGGCTCTGTCGGGCTCTGTCGGGCCCTGTCGGGCCCTGTCGGGCTCTGTCGGGCTCTGTCGGGCTCTGTCGGGCCCTGTCGAGCTCTGTCGGGCTCTGTCGGGCTCTGTCGGGCCCTCTCGGGCTCTGTCGGGCTGTACTGGGCCCTGTCGGACTCTGTCGGGCTCTGTCGGGCTCTGTCGGGCTCTGTCGGGCTCTGACGGGTTCTGTCGGGCTCTGTCGGGCTCTACTGGGCCCTGTCGGGCCCTGTCGGGCCCTGTCGGGCTCTGTCGGGCTCTGTCGGGCTCTGTCGGGCTCTACTGGGCTCTACTGGGCTCTGTCGGGCTCTGTCGGGTTCTGTCGGGCTCTGTCGGGCCCTGTCGGGCCCTGTCGGGCTCTGTCGGGCTCTGTCGGGCCCTGTCGGGCTCTGTCGGGCTCTGTCGGGCCCTGTCGGGCCCTGTCGGGCTCTGTCGGGCTCTGTCGTGCTCTGTCGGGCTGTACTGGGCCCTGTCGGGCCCTGTCGGGCCCTGTCGGGCTCTGTCGGGCTCTGTCGGGCTCTACTGGGCCCTGTCGGGCTCTGTCGTGCCCTGTCGGGCTCTGTCGGGCTCTGTCGGGCCCTGTCGGGCCCTGTCGGGCTCTGTCGGGCTCTAATGGGCCCTGTCGGGCTCTGTCGGGCTCTGTCGGGCTCTGTCGGGCCCTGTCGGTCCCTATCGGGCTCTGTCAGGCTCTGTCGGGCTCTGTCGACCTCTACTGGGCCCTGTCGGGCCCTGTCGGGCCCTGTCGGGCTCTACTGGGCTCTACTGGCCTCTGTCGGGCTCTGTCGGGCTCTACTGGGCCCTGTCGGGCCCTGTCGGGCTCTGTCGGGCCCTGTCGGGCTCTGTCGGGCTCTGTCGGGCTCTGTCGGGCTCTGTCGTGCTCTACTGGGCCCTGTCGGGCTCTGTCGGGCTCTGTCGGGCTCTGTCGGGCCCTGTCGGGCCCTGTCGGGCTCTGTCGGGCCCTGTCGGGCTCTGTCGGGCTCTGTCGGGCTCTGTCGGGCTCTGTCGGGCTCTACTGGGCTCTGTCGGGCTCTGTTGGGCTCTGTCGGGCTCTGTCGGGCTCTGTCGGGTTCTACTGGGCCCTGTCGGGCTCTGTCGGGCTCTGTCGGGCCCTGTCGGGCTCTGTCGGGCTCTGTCGGGCTCTGTCGGGCTCTACTGGGCCCTGTCGGGCTCTGTCGGGCTCTGTCGGGCTCTGTCGGGCTCTGTCGGGCCCTGTCGGGCTCTGTCCGGCTCTGTCGGACCCTGTCGGGCCCTGTCGGGCTCTGTCAGGCTCTGTCGGGCTCTGTCGGGCCCTGTCGGGCCCTGTCGGGCCCTGTCGGGCCCTGTCGGGCTCTACTGGGCTCTACTGGGCTCTGTCGGGCTCTTTCGGGCTCTACTGGGCCCTGTCGGGCCCTGTCGGGCCCTGTCGGGCTCTGTCGGGCCCTGTCGGGCCCTGTCGGCCTCTGTCGGGCTCTGTCGGGCCCTGTCGGGCTCTGTCGGGCTCTGTCGGGCTCTGTCGGGCTCTACTGGGCTCTACTGGACTCTGTCGGGCTCTGTCGGGCTCTACTGGGCCCTGTCGGGCCCTGTCGGGCCCTGTCGGGCTCTGTCGGGCTCTACTGGGCTCTGTCGGGCTCTGTCGGGCTCTGTCGGGCTCTACTGGGCTCTGTCGGGCTCTGTCGGGCTCTGTCGGGCTCTGTCGGGCTCTACTGGGCCCTGTCGGGCTCTGTCGGGCTCTGTCGGGCCCTGTCAAGCCCTGTCGGGCTCTGTCGGGCTCTGTCGGGCTCTACTGGGCTCTGTCGGGCTCTGTCGGGCTCTGTCGGGCTCTGTCGGGCTCTACTGGGTCCTGTCGGGCTCTGTCGGGCTCTGTCGGGCCCTGTCGGGCTCTGTCGGGCTCTGTCGGGCCCTGTCGGACCCTGTCGGGCTCTGTCGGACTCTGTCGGGCCCTGTCGGGCTCTGTCGGGCTCTGTCGGGCTCTGTCGGGCTCTGTCGGGCTCTACTGGGCCCTGTCGGGCTCTGTCGGGCTCTGTTGGGCCCTGTCGGGCTCTGTCGGGCTCTACTGGGCCCTGTCGGGCTCTGTCGGGCTCTGTCGGGCCCTGTCGGGCGCTGTCGGGCTCTGTCGGGCTCTGTCGGGCTCTGTCGGGCCCTGTCGGGCTCTGTCGGGCTCTGTCGGGCTCTACTGGGCCCTCTCGGGTTCTGTCGGGCTCTGTCGGGCTCTGTCGGGCTCTACTGGGCCCTGTCGGGCTCTGTCGGGATCTGTCGGGCCCTGTCGGGCTCTGTCGGGCCCTGTCGGGCCCTGTCGGGCTCTGTCGGGCTCTACTGGGCCCTGTCAGGCTCTGTCGGGCTCTGTCAGGCTCTGTCGGGCTCTGTCGGGCTCTACTGGGCCCTGTCGGGCTCTGTCGGGCCCTGTCGGGCCCTGTCGGGCTCTGTCAGGGTCTGTCGGGCTCTGTCGGGCTCTACTGGGCCCTGTCGGGCCCTGTCGGGGCCTGTCGGGCTCTGTCGGGCTCTCTCGGGCTCTGTCGGGCTCTACTGGGCTCTGTCGGGCTCTGTCGGGCTCTGTCGGGCTCTACTGGGCCCTGTCGGGCTCTGTCAGGCTCTGTCGGGCCCTGTCGGGCTCTGTCGGGCTCTGTCGGGCTCTGTCGGGCCCTGTCGGGTTCTGTCGGGCCCTGTCGGGCCCTGTCGGGCTCTGCCGGGCTCTGTCGGGCTCTGTCGGGCTCTACTGGGCTCTGTCGGGCTCTACTGGGCTCTACTGGGCCCTGTCGGGCTCTGTCGGGCTCTGTCGGGCTCTGTCGGGCTCTACTGGGCTCTGTCGGGCCCTGTCGGGCCCTGTCGGGCTCTGTCGGGCTCTGTCAGGCTCTGTCAGGCTCTACTGGGCTCTGTCGGGCTCTGTCGGGCCCTGTCGGGCTCTGTCGGGCTCTGTCGGGCTCTGTCGGGCTCTACTGGGCGCTGTCGGGCGCTGTCGGGCTCTGTCGGGCCCTGTCGGGCTCTGTCGGGCCCTGTCGGGCTCTGTCGGGCTCTGTCGGGCTCTGTCGGGCTCTACTGGGCCCTGTCGGGTTCTGTCGGGCTCTGTCGGGCTCTGTCGGGCTCTACTGGGCTCTACTGGGCCCTGTCGGGCTCTGTCGGGCCCTGTCGGGCTCTGTCGGGCTCTGTCGGGCTCTGTCGGGCCCTACTGGGCTCTGCCGGGCTCTACTGGGTTCTACTGGGCCCTGTCGGGCTCTGTCGGGCTCTGTCGGGCTCTGTCGGGCCCGCTCGGCTCTGTCGGGCTCTACTGGGACCTGTCGGGCCCTGTCGGGCTCTGTCGGGCTCTGTCGGGCTCTGTCGGGCCCTGTCGGGCTCTGTCGGGCTCTGTCGGGCTCTGTCGGGCTCTACTGGGCCTTGTCGGGCTCTGTCGGGCTCTGTCGGGCTCTGTCGGGCCCTGTCGGGCCCTGTCGGGCTCTGTCGGGCTCTACTGGGCCCTGTCAGGCTCTGTCGGGCTCTGTCGGGCTCTGTCGGGCTCTACTGGGCTCTGCCGGGCTCTACTGGGCTCTACTGGGCCCTGTCGGGCTCTGTCGGGCTCTGTCGGGCTCTGTCGGGCCCGCTCGGCTCTGTCGGGCTCTACTGGGACCTGTCGGGCCCTGTCGGGCCCTGTCGGGTTCTGTCGGGCCCTGTCGGGCCCTGTCGGGCTCTGTCGGGCTCTGTCGGGCTCTGTCGGTCTCTACTGGGCTCTGTCGGGCTCTACTGGGCTCTACTGGGCCCTGTCGGGCTCTGTCGGGCTCTGTCGGGCTCTGTCGGGCTCTACTGGGCTCTGTCGGGCCCTGTCGGGCCCTGTCGGGCTCTGTCGGGCTCTGTCGGGCTCTGTCGGGCTCTACTGGGCTCTGTCGGGCTCTGTCGGGCCCTGTCGGGCTCTGTCGGGCTCTGTCGGGCTCTGTCGGGCTCTACTGGGCGCTGTCGGGCGCTGTCGGGCTCTGTCGGGCTCTGTCGGGCTCTGTCGGTCTCTGTCGGGCCCTGTCGGGCTCTGTCGGGCTCTGTCGGGCTCTGTCGGGCTCTACTGGGCCCTGTCGGGTTCTGTCGGGCTCTGTCGGGCTCTGTCGGGCTCTACTGGGCTCTACTGGGCCCTGTCGGGCTCTGTCGGGCCCTGTCGGGCTCTGTCGGGCTCTGTCGGTCTCTGTCGGGCCCTACTGGGCTCTGCCGGGCTCTACTGGGCTCTACTGGGCCCTGTCGGGCTCTGTCGGGCTCTGTCGGGCTCTACTGGGCTCTGTCGGGCTCTGTCGGGCCCTGTCGGGCCCTGTCGGGCTCTGTCGGGCTCTGTCGGGCCCTGTTGGGCTCTGTCGGGCTCTGTCGGGCTCTACTGGGCTCTACTGGGCTCTACTGGACCCTGTCGGGCCCTGTCGGGCCCTGTCGGGCTCTGTCGGGCTCTGTCGGGCTCTACTGGGCTCTGTCGGGCTCTGTCGGGCTCTGTCGGGCTCTGTCGGGCTCTACTGGGCCCTGTCGGGCCCTGTCAAGCCCTGTCGGGCTCTGTCAGGCTCTGTCAGGCTCTGTCGGGCTCTACTGGGCTCTGTCGGGTTCTGTCGGGCTCTGTCGGGCTCTACTGGGCTCTGTCGGGCTCTGTCGGGCCCTGTCGGGCTCTGTCGGGCTCTGTCGGGCTCTATCGGGCTCTACTGGGCCCTGTCGGGCTCTTTCGGGCTCTGTCGGGCCCTGTCGGGCCCTGTCGGGCTCTGTCGGGCTCTGTCGGGCTCTACTGGGCTCTGTCGGGCCCTGTCGGGCCCTGTCGGGCTCTGTCGGGCTCTGTCGGGCTCTACTGGGCTCTGTCGGGCTCTGTCGGGTTCTGTTGGGCTCTGTCGGGCTCTGTCGGGCTCTGTCGGGCTCTACTGGGCTCTACTGGACTCTGTCGGGATCTGTCGGGCTCTACTGGGCTTTGTCGGGCTCTGTTGGGCTCTGTCGGGCTCTGTCGGGCTCTGTCGGTCTCTACTGGGCCCTGTCGGGCCCTGTCGGGCCCTGTCGGGCTCTGTCGGGCTCTGTCGGGCTCTGTCGGGCTCTACTGGGCTCTACTGGGCTCTGTCGGGCTCTGTCGGGCTCTACTGGGCCCTGTCGGGCCCTGTCGGGCTCTGTCGGGCTCTGTCGGGCTCTGTCGGGCTCTACTAGGCCCTGTCGGGCTCTGTCGGGGCCGGTCGGGCCCTGTCGGGCTCTGTCGGGCCCTGTCGGGCTCTGTCGGGCTCTGTCGGGCTCTGTCGGGCTCTACTGGGCTCTACTGGGCTCTGTCGGGCTCTGTCGGGCTCTACTGGGCCCTGTCGGGCCCTGTCGGGCTCTGTCGGGCTCTGTCGGGCCCTGTCGGGCTCTGTCGGGCTCTGTCGGGCTCTGTCGGGCCCTGTTGGGCTCTGTCGGGCTCTGTCGGGCTCTACTGGGCCCTGTCGGGCTCTGTCGGGCTCTACTGGGCCCTGTCGGGCTCTGTCGGGCTCTGTCGGGCTCTGTCGGGCTCTGTCGGGCCCTGTCGGGCTCTGTCCGGCTCTGTCGGACCCTGTCGGGCCCTGTCGGGCTCTGTCGGGCTCTGTCGGGCTCTACTGGGCTCTACTGGGCTCTGTCGGGCTCTTTCGGGCTCTACTGGGCCCTGTCGGGCCCTGTCGGGACCTGTCGGGCTCTGTCGGGCCCTGTCGGGCCCTGTCGGGCTCTGTCGGGCCCTGTCGGGCCCTGTCGGGCTCTGTCGGGCTCTGTCGGGCTCTGTCGGGCTCTACTGGGCTCTACTGGACTCTGTCGGGCTCTGTCGGGCTCTACTGGGCTCTGTCGGGCTCTGTCGGGCTCTGTCGGGCTCTACTGGGCCCTGTCGGGCTCTGTCGGGCCCTGTCGGGCTCTGTCGGGCTCTGTCGGGCCCTGTCGGGCCCTGTCGGGCTCTGTCGGGCTCTGTCGGGCTCTACTGGGCTCTACTGGGCCCTGTCGGGCTCTGTCGGGCCCTGTCGGGCTCTGTCGGGCTCTGTCGGGCTCTGTCGGGCCCTACTGGGCTCTGCCGGGCTCTACTGGGTTCTACTGGGCCCTGTCGGGCTCTGTCGGGCTCTGTCGGGCTCTGTCGGGCCCGCTCGGCTCTGTCGGGCTCTACTGGGACCTGTCGGGCCCTGTCGGGCTCTGTCGGGCTCTGTCGGGCTCTGTCGGGCCCTGTCGGGCTCTGTCGGGCTCTGTCGGGCTCTGTCGGGCTCTACTGGGCCTTGTCGGGCTCTGTCGGGCTCTGTCGGGCTCTGTCGGGCCCTGTCGGGCCCTGTCGGGCTCTGTCGGGCTCTACTGGGCCCTGTCAGGCTCTGTCGGGCTCTGTCGGGCTCTGTCGGGCTCTACTGGGCTCTGCCGGGCTCTACTGGGCTCTACTGGGCCCTGTCGGGCTCTGTCGGGCTCTGTCGGGCTCTGTCGGGCCCGCTCGGCTCTGTCGGGCTCTACTGGGACCTGTCGGGCCCTGTCGGGCCCTGTCGGGTTCTGTCGGGCCCTGTCGGGCCCTGTCGGGCTCTGTCGGGCTCTGTCGGGCTCTGTCGGTCTCTACTGGGCTCTGTCGGGCTCTACTGGGCTCTACTGGGCCCTGTCGGGCTCTGTCGGGCTCTGTCGGGCTCTGTCGGGCTCTACTGGGCTCTGTCGGGCCCTGTCGGGCCCTGTCGGGCTCTGTCGGGCTCTGTCGGGCTCTGTCGGGCTCTACTGGGCTCTGTCGGGCTCTGTCGGGCCCTGTCGGGCTCTGTCGGGCTCTGTCGGGCTCTGTCGGGCTCTACTGGGCGCTGTCGGGCGCTGTCGGGCTCTGTCGGGCTCTGTCGGGCTCTGTCGGGCTCTGTCGGGCCCTGTCGGGCTCTGTCGGGCTCTGTCGGGCTCTGTCGGGCTCTACTGGGCCCTGTCGGGTTCTGTCGGGCTCTGTCGGGCTCTGTCGGGCTCTACTGGGCTCTACTGGGCCCTGTCGGGCTCTGTCGGGCCCTGTCGGGCTCTGTCGGGCTCTGTCGGTCTCTGTCGGGCCCTACTGGGCTCTGCCGGGCTCTACTGGGCTCTACTGGGCCCTGTCGGGCTCTGTCGGGCTCTGTCGGGCTCTACTGGGCTCTGTCGGGCTCTGTCGGGCCCTGTCGGGCCCTGTCGGGCTCTGTCGGGCTCTGTCGGGCCCTGTTGGGCTCTGTCGGGCTCTGTCGGGCTCTACTGGGCTCTACTGGGCTCTACTGGACCCTGTCGGGCCCTGTCGGGCCCTGTCGGGCTCTGTCGGGCTCTGTCGGGCTCTACTGGGCTCTGTCGGGCTCTGTCGGGCTCTGTCGGGCTCTGTCGGGCTCTACTGGGCCCTGTCGGGCCCTGTCAAGCCCTGTCGGGCTCTGTCAGGCTCTGTCAGGCTCTGTCGGGCTCTACTGGGCTCTGTCGGGTTCTGTCGGGCTCTGTCGGGCTCTACTGGGCTCTGTCGGGCTCTGTCGGGCCCTGTCGGGCTCTGTTGGGCTCTGTCGGGCTCTATCGGGCTCTACTGGGCCCTGTCGGGCTCTTTCGGGCTCTGTCGGGCCCTGTCGGGCCCTGTCGGGCTCTGTCGGGCTCTGTCGGGCTCTACTGGGCTCTGTCGGGCCCTGTCGGGCCCTGTCGGGCTCTGTCGGGCTCTGTCGGGCTCTACTGGGCTCTGTCGGGCTCTGTCGGGTTCTGTTGGGCTCTGTCGGGCTCTGTCGGGCTCTGTCGGGCTCTACTGGGCTCTACTGGACTCTGTCGGGATCTGTCGGGCTCTACTGGGCTTTGTCGGGCTCTGTTGGGCTCTGTCGGGCTCTGTCGGGCTCTGTCGGTCTCTACTGGGCCCTGTCGGGCCCTGTCGGGCCCTGTCGGGCTCTGTCGGGCTCTGTCGGGCTCTGTCGGGCTCTACTGGGCTCTACTGGGCTCTGTCGGGCTCTGTCGGGCTCTACTGGGCCCTGTCGGGCCCTGTCGGGCTCTGTCGGGCTCTGTCGGGCTCTGTCGGGCTCTACTAGGCCCTGTCGGGCTCTGTCGGGGCCGGTCGGGCCCTGTCGGGCTCTGTCGGGCCCTGTCGGGCTCTGTCGGGCTCTGTCGGGCTCTGTCGGGCTCTACTGGGCTCTACTGGGCTCTGTCGGGCTCTGTCGGGCTCTACTGGGCCCTGTCGGGCCCTGTCGGGCTCTGTCGGGCTCTGTCGGGCCCTGTCGGGCTCTGTCGGGCTCTGTCGGGCTCTGTCGGGCCCTGTTGGGCTCTGTCGGGCTCTGTCGGGCTCTACTGGGCCCTGTCGGGCTCTGTCGGGCTCTACTGGGCCCTGTCGGGCTCTGTCGGGCTCTGTCGGGCTCTGTCGGGCTCTGTCGGGCCCTGTCGGGCTCTGTCCGGCTCTGTCGGACCCTGTCGGGCCCTGTCGGGCTCTGTCGGGCTCTGTCGGGCTCTACTGGGCTCTACTGGGCTCTGTCGGGCTCTTTCGGGCTCTACTGGGCCCTGTCGGGCCCTGTCGGGACCTGTCGGGCTCTGTCGGGCCCTGTCGGGCCCTGTCGGGCTCTGTCGGGCTCTGTCGGGCTCTGTCGGGCTCTACTGGGCTCTACTGGACTCTGTCGGGCTCTGTCGGGCTCTACTGGGCTCTGTCGGGCTCTGTCGGGCTCTGTCGGGCTCTGTCGGGCTCTACTGGGCCCTGTCGGGCTCTGTCGGGCCCTGTCGGGCTCTGTCGGGCTCTGTCGGGCCCTGTCGGGCCCTGTCGGGCTCTGTCGGGCTCTGTCGGGCTCTGTCGGGCTCTACTGGGCTCTGTCGGGCTCTGTCGGGCTCTGTCGGGCTCTACTGGGTCCTGTCGGGCTCTCTCGGGCTCTGTCGGGCCCTGTCGGGCTCTGTCGGGCCCTGTCGGACCCTGTCGGGCTCTGTCGGGCTCTGTCGGGCCCTGTCGGGCTCTGTCGGGCTCTGTCGGGCTCTGTCGGGCTCTGTCGGGCTCTACTGGGCCCTGTCGGGCTCTGTCGGGCTCTGTCGGGCCCTGTCGGGCTCTGTCGGGCTCTACTGGGCCCTGTCGGGCCCTGTCGGGCTCTGTCGGGCTCTGTCGGGCCCTGTCGGGCTCTGTCGGGCTCTGTCGGGCTCTACTGGGCCCTGTCGGGCGCTGTCGGGCTCTGTCGGGCTCTGTCGGGCTCTGTCGGGCCCTGTCGGGCTCTGTCGGGCTCTACTGGGCCCTGTCGGGTTCTGTCGGGCTCTGTCGGGCTCTGTCGGGCTCTACTGGGCCCTGTCGGGCTCTGTCGGGCTCTGTCGGGCTCTACTGGGCCCTGTCGGGCCCTGTCGGGCCCTGTCGGGCTCTGTCGGGCTCTGTCGGGCTCTACTGGGCTCTGTCGGGCCCTGTCGGGCCCTGTCGGGCTCTGTCGGGCTCTGTCGGGCCCTGTCGGGCCCTGTCGGGCTCTGTCGGGCTCTGTCGGGCTCTACTGGGCCCTGTCGGGCTCTGTCGGGCTCTGTCGGGCTCTGTCGGGCTCTGTCGGGCCCTGTCGGTCCCTGTCGGGCTCTGTCAGGATCTGTCGGGCTCTGTCGGGCCCTGTCGGGCCCTGTCGGGCTCTACTGGGCTCTACTGGGCTCTGTCGGGCTCTGTCGGGCTCTACTGGGCCCTGTCGGGCCCTGTCGGGCTCTGTCGGGCCCTGTTGGGCTCTGTCGGGCTCTGTCAGGCCCTGTCGGGTTCTGTCGGGCTCTACTGGGCTCTACTGGGCTCTGTCGGGCTCTGTCGGGCTCTACTGGGCCCTGTCGGGCCCTGTCGGGCCCTGTCGGTCTCTGTCGGGCTCTACTGGGCTCTGTCGGGCTCTGTCGGGCTCTGTCGGGTTCTGTCGGGCTCTACTGGGCTCTGTCGGGCTCTGTCGGGCTCTGTCGGGCTCTGTCGTGCTCTACTGGGCCCTGTCGGGCTCTGTCGGGCTCTGTCGGGCTCTACTGGGCTCTACTGGACTCTGTCGGGATCTGTCGGGCTCTACTGGGCTTTGTCGGGCTCTGTTGGGCTCTGTCGGGCTCTGTCGGGCTCTGTCGGTCTCTACTGGGCCCTGTCGGGCCCTGTCGGGCCCTGTCGGGCTCTGTCGGGCTCTGTCGGGCTCTGTCGGGCTCTACTGGGCTCTACTGGGCTCTGTCGGGCTCTGTCGGGCTCTACTGGGCCCTGTCGGGCCCTGTCGGGCTCTGTCGGGCTCTGTCGGGCTCTGTCGGGCTCTACTAGGCCCTGTCGGGCTCTGTCGGGGCCGGTCGGGCCCTGTCGGGCTCTGTCGGGCCCTGTCGGGCTCTGTCGGGCTCTGTCGGGCTCTGTCGGGCTCTACTGGGCTCTACTGGGCTCTGTCGGGCTCTGTCGGGCTCTACGGGGCCCTGTCGGGCCCTGTCGGGCTCTGTCGGGCTCTGTCGGGCCCTGTCGGGCTCTGTCGGGCTCTGTCGGGCTCTGTCGGGCCCTGTTGGGCTCTGTCGGGCTCTGTCGGGCTCTACTGGGCCCTGTCGGGCTCTGTCGGGCTCTACTGGGCCCTGTCGGGCTCTGTCGGGCTCTGTCGGGCCCTGTCGGGCTCTGTCCGGCTCTGTCGGACCCTGTCGGGCCCTGTCGGGCTCTGTCGGGCTCTGTCGGGCTCTACTGGGCTCTACTGGGCTCTGTCGGGCTCTTTCGGGCTCTACTGGGCCCTGTCGGGCCCTGTCGGGACCTGTCGGGCTCTGTCGGGCCCTGTCGGGCCCTGTCGGGCTCTGTCGGGCCCTGTCGGGCCCTGTCGGGCTCTGTCGGGCTCTCTCGGGCTCTGTCGGGCTCTACTGGGCTCTACTGGACTCTGTCGGGCTCTGTCGGGCTCTACTGGGCTCTGTCGGGCTCTGTCGGGCTCTGTCGGGCTCTGTCGGGCTCTACTGGGCCCTGTCGGGCTCTGTCGGGCCCTGTCGGGCTCTGTCGGGCTCTGTCGGGCCCTGTCGGGCCCTGTCGGGCTCTGTCGGGCTCTGTCGGGCTCTACTGGGCTCTACTGGGCCCTGTCGGGCTCTGTCGGGCCCTGTCGGGCTCTGTCGGGCTCTGTCGGGCTCTGTCGGGCCCTACTGGGCTCTGCCGGGCTCTACTGGGTTCTACTGGGCCCTGTCGGGCTCTGTCGGGCTCTGTCGGGCTCTGTCGGGCCCGCTCGGCTCTGTCGGGCTCTACTGGGACCTGTCGGGCCCTGTCGGGCTCTGTCGGGCTCTGTCGCGCTCTGTCGGGCCCTGTCGGGCTCTGTCGGGCTCTGTCGGGCTCTGTCGGGCTCTACTGGGCCTTGTCGGGCTCTGTCGGGCTCTGTCGGGCTCTGTCGGGCCCTGTCGGGCCCTGTCGGGCTCTGTCGGGCTCTACTGGGCCCTGTCAGGCTCTGTCGGGCTCTGTCGGGCTCTGTCGGGCTCTACTGGGCTCTGCCGGGCTCTACTGGGCTCTACTGGGCCCTGTCGGGCTCTGTCGGGCTCTGTCGGGCTCTGTCGGGCCCGCTCGGCTCTGTCGGGCTCTACTGGGACCTGTCGGGCCCTGTCGGGCCCTGTCGGGTTCTCTCGGGCCCTGTCGGGCCCTGTCGGGCTCTGTCGGGCTCTGTCGGGCTCTGTCGGTCTCTACTGGGCTCTGTCGGGCTCTACTGGGCTCTACTGGGCCCTGTCGGGCTCTGTCGGGCTCTGTCGGGCTCTGTCGGGCTCTACTGGGCTCTGTCGGGCCCTGTCGGGCCCTGTCGGGCTCTGTCGGGCTCTGTCGGGCTCTGTCGGGCTCTACTGGGCTCTGTCGGGCTCTGTCGGGCCCTGTCGGGCTCTGTCGGGCTCTGTCGGGCTCTGTCGGGCTCTACTGGGCGCTGTCGGGCGCTGTCGGGCTCTGTCGGGCTCTGTCGGGCTCTGTCGGGCTCTGTCGGGCCCTGTCGGGCTCTGTCGGGCTCTGTCGGGCTCTGTCGGGCTCTACTGGGCCCTGTCGGGTTCTGTCGGGCTCTGTCGGGCTCTGTCGGGCTCTACTGGGCTCTACTGGGCCCTGTCGGGCTCTGTCGGGCCCTGTCGGGCTCTGTCGGGCTCTGTCGGTCTCTGTCGGGCCCTACTGGGCTCTGCCGGGCTCTACTGGGCTCTACTGGGCCCTGTCGGGCTCTGTCGGGCTCTGTCGGGCTCTACTGGGCTCTGTCGGGCTCTGTCGGGCCCTGTCGGGCCCTGTCGGGCTCTGTCGGGCTCTGTCGGGCCCTGTTGGGCTCTGTCGGGCTCTGTCGGGCTCTACTGGGCTCTACTGGGCTCTACTGGACCCTGTCGGGCCCTGTCGGGCCCTGTCGGGCTCTGTCGGGCTCTGTCGGGCTCTACTGGGCTCTGTCGGGCTCTGTCGGGCTCTGTCGGGCTCTGTCGGGCTCTACTGGGCCCTGTCGGGCCCTGTCAAGCCCTGTCGGGCTCTGTCAGGCTCTGTCAGGCTCTGTCGGGCTCTACTGGGCTCTGTCGGGTTCTGTCGGGCTCTGTCGGGCTCTACTGGGCTCTGTCGGGCTCTGTCGGGCCCTGTCGGGCTCTGTCGGGCTCTGTCGGGCTCTATCGGGCTCTACTGGGCCCTGTCGGGCTCTTTCGGGCTCTGTCGGGCCCTGTCGGGCCCTGTCGGGCTCTGTCGGGCTCTGTCGGGCTCTACTGGGCTCTGTCGGGCCCTGTCGGGCCCTGTCGGGCTCTGTCGGGCTCTGTCGGGCTCTACTGGGCTCTGTCGGGCTCTGTCGGGTTCTGTTGGGCTCTGTCGGGCTCTGTCGGGCTCTGTCGGGCTCTACTGGGCTCTACTGGACTCTGTCGGGATCTGTCGGGCTCTACTGGGCTTTGTCGGGCTCTGTTGGGCTCTGTCGGGCTCTGTCGGGCTCTGTCGGTCTCTACTGGGCCCTGTCGGGCCCTGTCGGGCCCTGTCGGGCTCTGTCGGGCTCTGTCGGGCTCTGTCGGGCTCTACTGGGCTCTACTGGGCTCTGTCGGGCTCTGTCGGGCTCTACTGGGCCCTGTCGGGCCCTGTCGGGCTCTGTCGGGCTCTGTCGGGCTCTGTCGGGCTCTACTAGGCCCTGTCGGGCTCTGTCGGGGCCGGTCGGGCCCTGTCGGGCTCTGTCGGGCCCTGTCGGGCTCTGTCGGGCTCTGTCGGGCTCTGTCGGGCTCTACTGGGCTCTACTGGGCTCTGTCGGGCTCTGTCGGGCTCTACTGGGCCCTGTCGGGCCCTGTCGGGCTCTGTCGGGCCCTGTCGGGACCTGTCGGGCTCTCTCGGGCCCTGTCGGGCCCTGTCGGGCTCTGTCGGGCTCTGTCGGGCTCTGTCGGGCTCTACTGGGCTCTACTGGACTCTGTCGGGCTCTGTCGGGCTCTACTGGGCTCTGTCGGGCTCTGTCGGGCTCTGTCGGGCTCTGTCGGGCTCTACTGGGCCCTGTCGGGCTCTGTCGGGCCCTGTCGGGCTCTGTCGGGCTCTGTCGGGCCCTGTCGGGCCCTGTCGGGCTCTGTCGGGCTCTGTCGGGCTCTGTCGGGCTCTACTGGGCTCTGTCGGGCTCTGTCGGGCTCTGTCGGGCTCTACTGGGTCCTGTCGGGCTCTCTCGGGCTCTGTCGGGCCCTGTCGGGCTCTGTCGGGCCCTGTCGGACCCTGTCGGGCTCTGTCGGGCTCTGTCGGGCCCTGTCGGGCTCTGTCGGGCTCTGTCGGGCTCTGTCGGGCTCTGTCGGGCTCTACTGGGCCCTGCCGGGCTCTGTCGGGCTCTGTCGGGCCCTGTCGGGCTCTGTCGGGCTCTACTGGGCCCTGTCGGGCCCTGTCGGGCTCTGTCGGGCTCTGTCGGGCCCTGTCGGGCTCTGTCGGGCTCTGTCGGGCTCTACTGGGCCCTGTCGGGCGCTGTCGGGCTCTGTCGGGCTCTGTCGGGCTCTGTCGGGCCCTGTCGGGCTCTGTCGGGCTCTGTCGGGCTCTACTGGGCCCTGTCGGGTTCTGTCGGGCTCTGTCGGGCTCTGTCGGGCTCTACTGGGCCCTGTCGGGCTCTGTCGGGCTCTGTCGGGCTCTACTGGGCCCTGTCGGGCCCTGTCGGGCCCTGTCGGGCTCTGTCGGGCTCTGTCGGGCTCTACTGGGCTCTGTCGGGCCCTGTCGGGCCCTGTCGGGCTCTGTCGGGCTCTGTCGGGCCCTGTCGGGCCCTGTCGGGCTCTGTCGGGCTCTGTCGGGCTCTACTGGGCCCTGTCGGGCTCTGTCGGGCTCTGTCGGGCTCTGTCGGGCTCTGTCGGGCCCTGTCGGTCCCTGTCGGGCTCTGTCAGGATCTGTCGGGCTCTGTCGGGCCCTGTCGGGCCCTGTCGGGCTCTACTGGGCTCTACTGGGCTCTGTCGGGCTCTGTCGGGCTCTACTGGGCCCTGTCGGGCCCTGTCGGGCTCTGTCGGGCCCTGTTGGGCTCTGTCGGGCTCTGTCAGGCCCTGTCGGGTTCTGTCGGGCTCTACTGGGCTCTACTGGGCTCTGTCGGGCTCTGTCGGGCTCTACTGGGCCCTGTCGGGCCCTGTCGGGCCCTGTCGGTCTCTGTCGGGCTCTACTGGGCTCTGTCGGGCTCTGTCGGGCTCTGTCGGGTTCTGTCGGGCTCTACTGGGCTCTGTCGGGCTCTGTCGGGCTCTGTCGGGCTCTGTCGTGCTCTACTGGGCCCTGTCGGGCTCTGTCGGGCTCTGTCGGGCTCTGTCGGGCCCTGTCGGGCCCTGTCGGGCTCTGTCGGGCCCTGTCGGGCTCTGTCGGGCTCTGTCGGGCTCTGTCGGGCTCTACTGGGCTCTGTCGGGCCCTGTCGGGCTCTGTCGGGCTCTGTCGGGCTCTACTGGGCCCTGTCGGGCGCTGTCGGGCTCTGTCGGGCTCTGTCGGGCTCTGTCGGGCCCTGTCGGGCTCTGTCGGGCTCTGTCGGGCTCTGTCGGGCTCTGTCGGGCCCTCTCGGCTCTGTCGGGCTCTACTGGGCCCTATCGGGCCCTGTCGGGCTCTGTCGGGCCCTGTCGGGCCCTGTCGGGCTCTGTCGGGCTCTACTGGGCCCTGTCAGGCTCTGTCGGGCTCTGTCAGGGTCTGTCGGGCTCTGTCGGGCTCTACTGGGCCCTGTCGGGTTCTGTCGGGCTCTGTCGGGCTCTGTCGGGCTCTACTGGGCCCTGTCGGGCTCTGTCGGGCTCTGTCGGGCCCTGTCGGGCTCTGTCGGGCTCTGTCGGGCTCTGTCGGGCTCTGTCGGGCCCTCTCGGCTCTGTCGGGCTCTACTGGGCCCTATCGGGCCCTGTCGGGCTCTGTCGGGCCCTGTCGGGCCCTGTCGGGCTCTGTCGGGCTCTACTGGGCCCTGTCAGGCTCTGTCGGGCTCTGTCAGGGTCTGTCGGGCTCTGTCGGGCTCTACTGGGCCCTGTCGGGCCCTGTCGGGCCCTGTCGGGCTCTGTCGGACTCTCTCGGGCTCTGTCGGGCTCTACTGGGCTCTGTCGGGCTCTGTCGGGCTCTGTCGGGCTCTGTCGGGCTCTACTGGGCCCTGTCGGGCTCTGTCGGGCCCTGTCGGGCTCTGTCGGGCTCTGTCGGGCCCTGTCAAGCCCTGTCGGGCTCTGTCGGGCTCTGTCGGGCTCTGTCGGGCTCTACTGGGCCTTGTCGGGCTCTGTCGGGCTCTGTCGGGCTCTACTGGGCCCTGTCGGGCTCTGTCGGGCCCTGTCGGACCCTGTCGGGCTCTGTCGGGCTCTGTCGGGCCCTGTCGGGCTCTGTCGGGCTCTGTCGGGCTCTGTCGGGCTCTACTGGGCCCTGTCGGGCTCTGTCGGGCTCTGTCGGGCCCTGTCGGGCTCTGTCGGGCTCTACTGGGCCCTGTCGGGCCCTGTCGGGCTCTGTCGGGCTCTGTCGGGCCCTGTCGGGCTCTGTCGGGCTCTGTCGGGCTCTACTGGGCCCTGTCGGGCGCTGTCGGGCTCTGTCGGGCTCTGTCGGGCTCTACTGGGCCCTGTCGGGCCCTGTCGGGCCCTGTCGGGCTCTGTCGGGCTCTGTCGGGCTCTACTGGGATCTGTCGGGCCCTGTCGGGCCCTGTCGGGCTCTGTCGGGCTCTGTCGGGCCCTGTCGGGCCCTGTCGGGCTCTGTCGGGCTCTGTCGGGCTCTACTGGGCCCTGTCGGGCTCTGTCGGGCTCTGTCGGGCTCTGTCGGGCTCTGTCGGGCCCTGTCGGTCCCTGTCGGGCTCTGTCAGGATCTGTCGGGCTCTGTCGGGCCCTGTCGGGCCCTGTCGGGCTCTACTGGGCTCTACTGGGCTCTGTCGGGCTCTGTCGGGCTCTACTGGGCCCTGTCGGGCCCTGTCGGGCTCTGTCGGGCCCTGTTGGGCTCTGTCGGGCTCTGTCAGGCCCTGTCGGGTTCTGTCGGGCTCTACTGGGCTCTACTGGGCTCTGTCGGGCTCTGTCGGGCTCTACTGGGCCCTGTCGGGCCCTGTCGGGCCCTGTCGGTCTCTGTCGGGCTCTACTGGGCTCTGTCGGGCTCTGTCGGGCTCTGTCGGGTTCTGTCGGGCTCTACTGGGCTCTGTCGGGCTCTGTCGGGCTCTGTCGGGCTCTGTCGTGCTCTACTGGGCCCTGTCGGGCTCTGTCGGGCTCTGTCGGGCTCTGTCGGGCCCTGTCGGGCCCTGTCGGGCTCTGTCGGGCCCTGTCGGGCTCTGTCGGGCTCTGTCGGGCTCTGTCGGGCTCTACTGGGCTCTGTCGGGCCCTGTCGGGCTCTGTCGGGCTCTGTCGGGCTCTACTGGGCCCTGTCGGGCGCTGTCGGGCTCTGTCGGGCTCTGTCGGGCTCTGTCGGGCCCTGTCGGGCTCTGTCGGGCTCTGTCGGGCTCTGTCGGGCTCTGTCGGGCCCTCTCGGCTCTGTCGGGCTCTACTGGGCCCTATCGGGCCCTGTCGGGCTCTGTCGGGCCCTGTCGGGCCCTGTCGGGCTCTGTCGGGCTCTACTGGGCCCTGTCAGGCTCTGTCGGGCTCTGTCAGGGTCTGTCGGGCTCTGTCGGGCTCTACTGGGCCCTGTCGGGTTCTGTCGGGCTCTGTCGGGCTCTGTCGGGCTCTACTGGGCCCTGTCGGGCTCTGTCGGGCTCTGTCGGGCCCTGTCGGGCTCTGTCGGGCTCTGTCGGGCTCTGTCGGGCTCTGTCGGGCCCTCTCGGCTCTGTCGGGCTCTACTGGGCCCTATCGGGCCCTGTCGGGCTCTGTCGGGCCCTGTCGGGCCCTGTCGGGCTCTGTCGGGCTCTACTGGGCCCTGTCAGGCTCTGTCGGGCTCTGTCAGGGTCTGTCGGGCTCTGTCGGGCTCTACTGGGCCCTGTCGGGCCCTGTCGGGCCCTGTCGGGCTCTGTCGGACTCTCTCGGGCTCTGTCGGGCTCTACTGGGCTCTGTCGGGCTCTGTCGGGCTCTGTCGGGCTCTGTCGGGCTCTACTGGGCCCTGTCGGGCTCTGTCGGGCCCTGTCGGGCTCTGTCGGGCTCTGTCGGGCCCTGTCGGGCCCTGTCGGGCTCTGTCGGGCTCTGTCGGGCTCTGTCGGGCTCTACTGGGCCTTGTCGGGCTCTGTCGGGCTCTGTCGGGCTCTACTGGGTCCTGTCGGGCTCTGTCGGGCTCTGTCGGGCCCTGTCGGGCTCTGTCGGGCCCTGTCGGACCCTGTCGGGCTCTGTCGGGCTCTGTCGGGCCCTGTCGGGCTCTGTCGGGCTCTGTCGGGCTCTGTCGGGCTCTACTGGGCCCTGTCGGGCTCTGTCGGGCTCTGTCGGGCCCTGTCGGGCTCTGTCGGGCTCTACTGGGCCCTGTCGGGCCCTGTCGGGCTCTGTCGGGCTCTGTCGGGCCCTGTCGGGCTCTGTCGGGCTCTGTCGGGCTCTACTGGGCCCTGTCGGGCGCTGTCGGGCTCTGTCGGGCTCTGTCGGGCTCTGTCGGGCCCTGTCGGGCTCTGTCGGGCTCTGTCGGGCTCTACTGGGCCCTGTCGGGTTCTGTCGGGCTCTGTCGGGCTCTGTCGGGGTCTACTGGGCCCTGTCGGGCTCTGTCGGGCTCTGTCGGGCTCTACTGGGCCCTGTCGGGCCCTGTCGGGCCCTGTCGGGCTCTGTCGGGCTCTGTCGGGCTCTACTGGGCTCTGTCGGGCCCTGTCGGGCCCTGTCGGGCTCTGTCGGGCTCTGTCGGGCTCTGTCGGGCTCTGTCGGGCCCTGTCGGTCCCTGTCGGGCTCTGTCAGGCTCTGTCGGGCTCTGTCGGGCTCTACTGGGCCCTGTCGGGCCCTGTCGGGCCCTGTCGGGCTCTACTGGGCTCTACTGGGCTCTGTCGGGCTCTGTCGGGCTCTACTGGGCCCTGTCGGGCCCTGTCGGGCTCTGTCGGGCCCTGTTGGGCTCTGTCGGGCTCTGTCGGGCCCTGTCGGGTTCTGTCGGGCTCTACTGGGCTCTACTGGGCTCTGTCGGGCTCTGTCGGGCTCTACTGGGCCCTGTCGGGCCCTGTCGGGCCCTGTCGGTCTCTGTCGGGCTCTACTGGGCTCTGTCGGGCTCTGTCGGGCTCTGTCGGGTTCTGTCGGGCTCTACTGGGCTCTGTCGGGCTCTGTCGGGCTCTGTCGGGCTCTGTCGTGCTCTACTGGGCCCTGTCGGGCTCTGTCGGGCTCTGTCGGGCTCTGTCGGGCCCTGTCGGGCCCTGTCGGGCTCTGTCGGGCCCTGTCGGGCTCTGTCGGGCTCTGTCGGGCTCTGTCAGGCTCTGTCGGGCTCTACTGGGCTCTGTCGGGCTCTGTTGGGCTCTGTCGGGCTCTGTCGGGCTCTGTCGGGCTCTACTGGGCCCTGTCGGGCTCTGTCGGGCTCTGTCGGGCCCTGTCGGGCTCTGTCGTGCTCTGTCGGGCCCTGTCGGGCTCTGTCGGGCTCTGTCGGGCTCTGTCGGGCTCTACTGGGCCTTGTCGGGCTCTGTCGGGCTCTGTCGGGCTCTACTGGGTCCTGTCGGGCTCTGTCGGGCTCTGTCGGGCCCTGTCGGGCTCTGTCGGGCCCTGTCGGACCCTGTCGGGCTCTGTCGGGCTCTGTCGGGCCCTGTCGGGCTCTGTCGGGCTCTGTCGGGCTCTGTCGGGCTCTACTGGGCCCTGTCGGGCTCTGTCGGGCTCTGTCGGGCCCTGTCGGGCTCTGTCGGGCTCTACTGGGCCCTGTCGGGCCCTGTCGGGCTCTGTCGGGCTCTGTCGGGCCCTGTCGGGCTCTGTCGGGCTCTGTCGGGCTCTACTGGGCCCTGTCGGGCTCTGTCGGGCTCTGTCGGGCTCTGTCGGGCCCTGTCGGGCTCTGTCGGGCTCTGTCGGGCTCTACTGGGCCCTGTCGGGTTCTGTCGGGCTCTGTCGGGCTCTGTCGGGCTCTACTGGGCCCTGTCGGGCTCTGTCGGGCTCTGTCGGGCTCTACTGGGCCCTGTCGGGCCCTGTCGGGCCCTGTCGGGCTCTGTCGGGCTCTGTCGGGCTCTACTGGGCTCTGTCGGGCCCTGTCGGGCCCTGTCGGGCTCTGTCGGGCCCTGTCGGGCCCTGTCGGGCCCTGTCGGGCTCTGTCGGGCTCTGTCGGGCTCTACTGGGCCCTGTCGGGCTCTGTCGGGCTCTGTCGGGCTCTGTCGGGCTCTGTCGGGCCCTGTCGGTACCTGTCGGGCTCTGTCAGGCTCTGTCGGGCTCTGTCGGGCTCTACTGGGCCCTGTCGGGCCCTGTCGGGCCCTGTCGGGCTCTACTGGGCTCTACTGGGCTCTGTCGGGCTCTGTCGGGCTCTACTGGGCCCTGTCGGGCCCTGTCGGGCTCTGTCGGGCCCTGTTGGGCTCTGTCGGGCTCTGTCGGGCCCTGTCGGGTTCTGTCGGGCTCTACTGGGCTCTACTGGGCTCTGTCGGGCTCTGTCGGGCTCTACTGGGCCCTGTCGGGCCCTGTCGGGCCCTGTCGGTCTCTGTCGGGCTCTACTGGGCTCTGTCGGGCTCTGTCGGGCTCTGTCGGGTTCTGTCGGGCTCTACTGGGCTCTGTCGGGCTCTGTCGGGCTCTGTCGGGCTCTGTCGTGCTCTACTGGGCCCTGTCGGGCTCTGTCGGGCTCTGTCGGGCTCTGTCGGGCCCTGTCGGGCCCTGTCGGGCTCTGTCGGGCCCTGTCGGGCTCTGTCGGGCTCTGTCGGGCTCTGTCAGGCTCTGTCGGGCTCTACTGGGCTCTGTCGGGCCCTGTTGGGCTCTGTCGGGCTCTGTCGGGCTCTGTCGGGCTCTACTGGGCCCTGTCGGGCTCTGTCGGGCTCTGTCGGGCCCTGTCGGGCTCTGTCGTGCTCTGTCGGGCTCTGTCGGGCTCTACTGGGACCTGTCGGGCTCTGTCGGGCTCTGTCGGGCTCTGTCGGGCTCTGTCGGGCCCTGTCGGGCTCTCTCCAGCTCTGTCGGACCCTGTCGGGCTCTGTCGGGCTCTGTCGGGCTCTGTCGGGCTCTGTCGGGCTCTGTCGGGCTCTACTGGGCTCTACTGGACTCTGTCGGGCTCTGTCAGGCTCTACTGGGCCCTGTCGGGCCCTGTCGGGCCCTGTCGGGCTCTGTCGGGCTCTACTGGGCTCTGTCGGGCTCTGTCGGGCTCTGTCGGGCTCTGTCGGGCTCTACTGGGCCCTGTCGGGCTCTGTCGGGCTCTGTCGGGCCCTGTCGGGCTCTGTCGGGCTCTGTCGGGCTCTACTGGGTCCTGTCGGGCTCTGTCGGGCTCTGTCGGGCCCTGTCAGGCTCTGTCGGGCCCTGTCGGACCCTGTCGGGCTCTGTCGGGCTCTGTCGGGCTCTGTCGGGCTCTGTCGGGCTCTACTGGGCCCTGTCGGGCTCTGTCGGGCTCTGTCGGGCCCTGTCGGGCTCTGTCGGGCTCTGTCGGGCCCTGTCGGGCTCTGTCGGGCTCTGTCGGGCTCTGTCGGGGTCTGTCGGGCTCTGTCGGGCTCTGTCGGGCTCTGTCGGGCTCTACTGGGCCCTGTCGGGCGCTGTCGGGCTCTGTCGGGCTCTGTCGGGCCCTGTCGGGCTCTGTCGGGCCCTCTCGGGCTCTGTCGGGCTCTACTGGGCCCTGTCGGGCCCTGTCGGGCTCTGTCGGGCTCTGTCGGGCCCTGTCGGGCCCTGTCGGGCTCTGTCGGGCTCTGTCGGGCTCTGTCGGGCCCTGTCGGGCTCTGTCGGGCCCTGTCGGACTCTGTCGGGCTCTGTCGGGCTCTGTCGGGCTCTGTCGGGCTCTGACGGGTTCTGTCGGGCTCTGTCGGGCTCTACTGGGCCCTGTCGGGCCCTGTCGGGCCCTGTCGGGCTCTGTCGGGCTCTGTCGGGCTCTGTCGGGCTCTACTGGGCTCTACTGGGCTCTGTCGGGCTCTGTCGGGTTCTGTCGGGCTCTGTCGGGCCCTGTCGGGCCCTGTCGGGCTCTGTCGGGCTCTGTCGGGCCCTGTCGGGCTCTGTCGGGCTCTGTCGGGCCCTGTCGGGCCCTGTCGGGCTCTGTCGGGCTCTGTCGTGCTCTGTCGGGCTGTACTGGGCCCTGTCGGGCCCTGTCGGGCCCTGTCGGGCTCTGTCGGGCTCTGTCGGGCTCTACTGGGCCCTGTCGGGCTCTGTCGGGCCCTGTCGGGCTCTGTCGGGCTCTGTCGGGCCCTGTCGGGCCCTGTCGGGCTCTGTCGGGCTCTAATGGGCCCTGTCGGGCTCTGTCGGGCTCTGTCGGGCTCTGTCGGGCCCTGTCGGTCCCTATCGGGCTCTGTCAGGCTCTGTCGGGCTCTGTCGACCTCTACTGGGCCCTGTCGGGCCCTGTCGGGCCCTGTCGGGCTCTACTGGGCTCTACTGGCCTCTGTCGGGCTCTGTCGGGCTCTACTGGGCCCTGTCGGGCCCTGTCGGGCTCTGTCGGGCCCTGTCGGGCTCTGTCGGGCTCTGTCGGGCTCTGTCGGGCTCTGTCGTGCTCTACTGGGCCCTGTCGGGCTCTGTCGGGCTCTGTCGGGCTCTGTCGGGCCCTGTCGGGCCCTGTCGGGCTCTGTCGGGCCCTGTCGGGCTCTGTCGGGCTCTGTCGGGCTCTGTCGGGCTCTGTCGGGCTCTACTGGGCTCTGTCGGGCTCTGTTGGGCTCTGTCGGGCTCTGTCGGGCTCTGTCGGGTTCTACTGGGCCCTGTCGGGCTCTGTCGGGCTCTGTCGGGCCCTGTCGGGCTCTGTCGGGCTCTGTCGGGCTCTGTCGGGCTCTACTGGGCCCTGTCGGGCTCTGTCGGGCTCTGTCGGGCTCTGTCGGGCTCTGTCGGGCCCTGTCGGGCTCTGTCCGGCTCTGTCGGACCCTGTCGGGCCCTGTCGGGCTCTGTCAGGCTCTGTCGGGCTCTGTCGGGCCCTGTCGGGCCCTGTCGGGCCCTGTCGGGCCCTGTCGGGCTCTACTGGGCTCTACTGGGCTCTGTCGGGCTCTTTCGGGCTCTACTGGGCCCTGTCGGGCCCTGTCGGGCCCTGTCGGGCTCTGTCGGGCCCTGTCGGGCCCTGTCGGCCTCTGTCGGGCTCTGTCGGGCCCTGTCGGGCTCTGTCGGGCTCTGTCGGGCTCTGTCGGGCTCTACTGGGCTCTACTGGACTCTGTCGGGCTCTGTCGGGCTCTACTGGGCCCTGTCGGGCCCTGTCGGGCCCTGTCGGGCTCTGTCGGGCTCTACTGGGCTCTGTCGGGCTCTGTCGGGCTCTGTCGGGCTCTACTGGGCTCTGTCGGGCTCTGTCGGGCTCTGTCGGGCTCTGTCGGGCTCTACTGGGCCCTGTCGGGCTCTGTCGGGCTCTGTCGGGCCCTGTCGGGCCCTGTCGGGCTCTGTCGGGCTCTGTCGGGCTCTACTGGGCTCTGTCGGGCTCTGTCGGGCTCTGTCGGGCTCTGTCGGGCTCTACTGGGTCCTGTCGGGCTCTGTCGGGCTCTGTCGGGCCCTGTCGGGCTCTGTCGGGCTCTGTCGGGCCCTGTCGGACCCTGTCGGGCTCTGTCGGGCTCTGTCGGGCCCTGTCGGGCTCTGTCGGGCTCTGTCGGGCTCTGTCGGGCTCTGTCGGGCTCTACTGGGCCCTGTCGGGCTCTGTCGGGCTCTGTTGGGCCCTGTCGGGCTCTGTCGGGCTCTACTGGGCCCTGTCGGGCTCTGTCGGGCTCTGTCGGGCCCTGTCGGGCGCTGTCGGGCTCTGTCGGGCTCTGTCGGGCCCTGTCGGGCTCTGTCGGGCTCTGTCGGGCTCTACTGGGCCCTCTCGGGTTCTGTCGGGCTCTGTCGGGCTCTGTCGGGCTCTACTGGGCCCTGTCGGGCTCTGTCGGGATCTGTCGGGCCCTGTCGGGCTCTGTCGGGCCCTGTCGGGCCCTGTCGGGCTCTGTCGGGCTCTACTGGGCCCTGTCAGGCTCTGTCGGGCTCTGTCAGGCTCTGTCGGGCTCTGTCGGGCTCTACTGGGCCCTGTCGGGCTCTGTCGGGCCCTGTCGGGCCCTGTCGGGCTCTGTCAGGGTCTGTCGGGCTCTGTCGGGCTCTACTGGGCCCTGTCGGGCCCTGTCGGGCCCTGTCGGGCTCTGTCGGGCTCTCTCGGGCTCTGTCGGGCTCTACTGGGCTCTGTCGGGCTCTGTCGGGCTCTGTCGGGCTCTACTGGGCCCTGTCGGGCTCTGTCAGGCTCTGTCGGGCCCTGTCGGGCTCTGTCGGGCTCTGTCGGGCTCTGTCGGGCCCTGTCGGGTTCTGTCGGGCCCTGTCGGGCCCTGTCGGGCTCTGCCGGGCTCTGTCGGGCTCTGTCGGGCTCTACTGGGCTCTGTCGGGCTCTACTGGGCTCTACTGGGCCCTGTCGGGCTCTGTCGGGCTCTGTCGGGCTCTGTCGGGCTCTACTGGGCTCTGTCGGGCCCTGTCGGGCCCTGTCGGGCTCTGTCGGGCTCTGTCAGGCTCTGTCAGGCTCTACTGGGCTCTGTCGGGCTCTGTCGGGCCCTGTCGGGCTCTGTCGGGCTCTGTCGGGCTCTGTCGGGCTCTACTGGGCGCTGTCGGGCGCTGTCGGGCTCTGTCGGGCCCTGTCGGGCTCTGTCGGGCCCTGTCGGGCTCTGTCGGGCTCTGTCGGGCTCTGTCGGGCTCTACTGGGCCCTGTCGGGTTCTGTCGGGCTCTGTCGGGCTCTGTCGGGCTCTACTGGGCTCTACTGGGCCCTGTCGGGCTCTGTCGGGCCCTGTCGGGCTCTGTCGGGCTCTGTCGGGCTCTGTCGGGCCCTACTGGGCTCTGCCGGGCTCTACTGGGTTCTACTGGGCCCTGTCGGGCTCTGTCGGGCTCTGTCGGGCTCTGTCGGGCCCGCTCGGCTCTGTCGGGCTCTACTGGGACCTGTCGGGCCCTGTCGGGCTCTGTCGGGCTCTGTCGGGCTCTGTCGGGCCCTGTCGGGCTCTGTCGGGCTCTGTCGGGCTCTGTCGGGCTCTACTGGGCCTTGTCGGGCTCTGTCGGGCTCTGTCGGGCTCTGTCGGGCCCTGTCGGGCCCTGTCGGGCTCTGTCGGGCTCTACTGGGCCCTGTCAGGCTCTGTCGGGCTCTGTCGGGCTCTGTCGGGCTCTACTGGGCTCTGCCGGGCTCTACTGGGCTCTACTGGGCCCTGTCGGGCTCTGTCGGGCTCTGTCGGGCTCTGTCGGGCCCGCTCGGCTCTGTCGGGCTCTACTGGGACCTGTCGGGCCCTGTCGGGCCCTGTCGGGTTCTGTCGGGCCCTGTCGGGCCCTGTCGGGCTCTGTCGGGCTCTGTCGGGCTCTGTCGGTCTCTACTGGGCTCTGTCGGGCTCTACTGGGCTCTACTGGGCCCTGTCGGGCTCTGTCGGGCTCTGTCGGGCTCTGTCGGGCTCTACTGGGCTCTGTCGGGCCCTGTCGGGCCCTGTCGGGCTCTGTCGGGCTCTGTCGGGCTCTGTCGGGCTCTACTGGGCTCTGTCGGGCTCTGTCGGGCCCTGTCGGGCTCTGTCGGGCTCTGTCGGGCTCTGTCGGGCTCTACTGGGCGCTGTCGGGCGCTGTCGGGCTCTGTCGGGCTCTGTCGGGCTCTGTCGGGCTCTGTCGGGCCCTGTCGGGCTCTGTCGGGCTCTGTCGGGCTCTGTCGGGCTCTACTGGGCCCTGTCGGGTTCTGTCGGGCTCTGTCGGGCTCTGTCGGGCTCTACTGGGCTCTACTGGGCCCTGTCGGGCTCTGTCGGGCCCTGTCGGGCTCTGTCGGGCTCTGTCGGTCTCTGTCGGGCTCTACTGGGCTCTGCCGGGCTCTACTGGGCTCTACTGGGCCCTGTCGGGCTCTGTCGGGCTCTGTCGGGCTCTACTGGGCTCTGTCGGGCTCTGTCGGGCCCTGTCGGGCCCTGTCGGGCTCTGTCGGGCTCTGTCGGGCCCTGTTGGGCTCTGTCGGGCTCTGTCGGGCTCTACTGGGCTCTACTGGGCTCTACTGGACCCTGTCGGGCCCTGTCGGGCCCTGTCGGGCTCTGTCGGGCTCTGTCGGGCTCTACTGGGCTCTGTCGGGCTCTGTCGGGCTCTGTCGGGCTCTACTGGGCCCTGTCGGGCCCTGTCAAGCCCTGTCGGGCTCTGTCAGGCTCTGTCAGGCTCTGTCGGGCTCTACTGGGCTCTGTCGGGTTCTGTCGGGCTCTGTCGGGCTCTACTGGGCTCTGTCGGGCTCTGTCGGGCCCTGTCGGGCTCTGTCGGGCTCTGTCGGGCTCTATCGGGCTCTACTGGGCCCTGTCGGGCTCTTTCGGGCTCTGTCGGGCCCTGTCGGGCCCTGTCGGGCTCTGTCGGGCTCTGTCGGGCTCTACTGGGCTCTGTCGGGCCCTGTCGGGCCCTGTCGGGCTCTGTCGGGCTCTGTCGGGCTCTACTGGGCTCTGTCGGGCTCTGTCGGGTTCTGTTGGGCTCTGTCGGGCTCTGTCGGGCTCTGTCGGGCTCTACTGGGCTCTACTGGACTCTGTCGGGATCTGTCGGGCTCTACTGGGCTTTGTCGGGCTCTGTTGGGCTCTGTCGGGCTCTGTCGGGCTCTGTCGGTCTCTACTGGGCCCTGTCGGGCCCTGTCGGGCCCTGTCGGGCTCTGTCGGGCTCTGTCGGGCTCTGTCGGGCTCTACTGGGCTCTACTGGGCTCTGTCGGGCTCTGTCGGGCTCTACTGGGCCCTGTCGGGCCCTGTCGGGCTCTGTCGGGCTCTGTCGGGCTCTGTCGGGCTCTACTAGGCCCTGTCGGGCTCTGTCGGGGCCGGTCGGGCCCTGTCGGGCTCTGTCGGGCCCTGTCGGGCTCTGTCGGGCTCTGTCGGGCTCTGTCGGGCTCTACTGGGCTCTACTGGGCTCTGTCGGGCTCTGTCGGGCTCTACTGGGCCCTGTCGGGCCCTGTCGGGCTCTGTCGGGCTCTGTCGGGCCCTGTCGGGCTCTGTCGGGCTCTGTCGGGCTCTGTCGGGCCCTGTTGGGCTCTGTCGGGCTCTGTCGGGCTCTACTGGGCCCTGTCGGGCTCTGTCGGGCTCTACTGGGCCCTGTCGGGCTCTGTCGGGCTCTGTCGGGCTCTGTCGGGCTCTGTCGGGCCCTGTCGGGCTCTGTCCGGCTCTGTCGGACCCTGTCGGGCCCTGTCGGGCTCTGTCGGGCTCTGTCGGGCTCTACTGGGCTCTACTGGGCTCTGTCGGGCTCTTTCGGGCTCTACTGGGCCCTGTCGGGCCCTGTCGGGACCTGTCGGGCTCTGTCGGGCCCTGTCGGGCCCTGTCGGGCTCTGTCGGGCCCTGTCGGGCCCTGTCGGGCTCTGTCGGGCTCTGTCGGGCTCTGTCGGGCTCTACTGGGCTCTACTGGACTCTGTCGGGCTCTGTCGGGCTCTACTGGGCTCTGTCGGGCTCTGTCGGGCTCTGTCGGGCTCTGTCGGGCTCTACTGGGCCCTGTCGGGCTCTGTCGGGCCCTGTCGGGCTCTGTCGGGCTCTGTCGGGCCCTGTCGGGCCCTGTCGGGCTCTGTCGGGCTCTGTCGGGCTCTGTCGGGCTCTACTGGGCTCTGTCGGGCTCTGTCGGGCTCTGTCGGGCTCTACTGGGTCCTGTCGGGCTCTCTCGGGCTCTGTCGGGCCCTGTCGGGCTCTGTCGGGCCCTGTCGGACCCTGTCGGGCTCTGTCGGGCTCTGTCGGGCCCTGTCGGGCTCTGTCGGGCTCTGTCGGGCTCTGTCGGGCTCTGTCGGGCTCTACTGGGCCCTGTCGGGCTCTGTCGGGCTCTGTCGGGCCCTGTCGGGCTCTGTCGGGCTCTACTGGGCCCTGTCGGGCCCTGTCGGGCTCTGTCGGGCTCTGTCGGGCCCTGTCGGGCTCTGTCGGGCTCTGTCGGGCTCTACTGGGCCCTGTCGGGCGCTGTCGGGCTCTGTCGGGCTCTGTCGGGCTCTGTCGGGCCCTGTCGGGCTCTGTCGGGCTCTGTCGGGCTCTACTGGGCCCTGTCGGGTTCTGTCGGGCTCTGTCGGGCTCTGTCGGGCTCTACTGGGCCCTGTCGGGCTCTGTCGGGCTCTGTCGGGCTCTACTGGGCCCTGTCGGGCCCTGTCGGGCCCTGTCGGGCTCTGTCGGGCTCTGTCGGGCTCTACTGGGCTCTGTCGGGCCCTGTCGGGCCCTGTCGGGCTCTGTCGGGCTCTGTCGGGCCCTGTCGGGCCCTGTCGGGCTCTGTCGGGCTCTGTCGGGCTCTACTGGGCCCTGTCGGGCTCTGTCGGGCTCTGTCGGGCTCTGTCGGGCTCTGTCGGGCCCTGTCGGTCCCTGTCGGGCTCTGTCAGGATCTGTCGGGCTCTGTCGGGCCCTGTCGGGCCCTGTCGGGCTCTACTGGGCTCTACTGGGCTCTGTCGGGCTCTGTCGGGCTCTACTGGGCCCTGTCGGGCCCTGTCGGGCTCTGTCGGGCCCTGTTGGGCTCTGTCGGGCTCTGTCAGGCCCTGTCGGGTTCTGTCGGGCTCTACTGGGCTCTACTGGGCTCTGTCGGGCTCTGTCGGGCTCTACTGGGCCCTGTCGGGCCCTGTCGGGCCCTGTCGGTCTCTGTCGGGCTCTACTGGGCTCTGTCGGGCTCTGTCGGGCTCTGTCGGGTTCTGTCGGGCTCTACTGGGCTCTGTCGGGCTCTGTCGGGCTCTGTCGGGCTCTGTCGTGCTCTACTGGGCTCTGTCGGGCTCTGTCGGGCTCTGTCGGGCTCTGTCGGGCCCTGTCGGGCCCTGTCGGGCTCTGTCGGGCCCTGTCGGGCTCTGTCGGGCTCTGTCGGGCTCTGTCGGGCTCTACTGGGCTCTGTCGGGCCCTGTCGGGCTCTGTCGGGCTCTGTCGGGCTCTACTGGGCCCTGTCGGGCGCTGTCGGGCTCTGTCGGGCTCTGTCGGGCTCTGTCGGGCCCTGTCGGGCTCTGTCGGGCTCTGTCGGGCTCTGTCGGGCTCTGTCGGGCCCTCTCGGCTCTGTCGGGCTCTACTGGGCCCTATCGGGCCCTGTCGGGCTCTGTCGGGCCCTGTCGGGCCCTGTCGGGCTCTGTCGGGCTCTACTGGGCCCTGTCAGGCTCTGTCGGGCTCTGTCAGGGTCTGTCGGGCTCTGTCGGGCTCTACTGGGCCCTGTCGGGTTCTGTCGGGCTCTGTCGGGCTCTGTCGGGCTCTACTGGGCCCTGTCGGGCTCTGTCGGGCTCTGTCGGGCCCTGTCGGGCTCTGTCGGGCTCTGTCGGGCTCTGTCGGGCTCTGTCGGGCCCTCTCGGCTCTGTCGGGCTCTACTGGGCCCTATCGGGCCCTGTCGGGCTCTGTCGGGCCCTGTCGGGCCCTGTCGGGCTCTGTCGGGCTCTACTGGGCCCTGTCAGGCTCTGTCGGGCTCTGTCAGGGTCTGTCGGGCTCTGTCGGGCTCTACTGGGCCCTGTCGGGCCCTGTCGGGCCCTGTCGGGCTCTGTCGGGCCCTGTCGGGCTCTGTCGGACTCTCTCGGGCTCTGTCGGGCTCTACTGGGCTCTGTCGGGCTCTGTCGGGCTCTGTCGGGCTCTGTCGGGCTCTACTGGGCCCTGTCGGGCTCTGTCGGGCCCTGTCGGGCTCTGTCGGGCTCTGTCGGGCCCTGTCGGGCCCTGTCGGGCTCTGTCGGGCTCTGTCGGGCTCTGTCGGGCTCTACTGGGCCTTGTCGGGCTCTGTCGGGCTCTGTCGGGCTCTACTGGGTCCTGTCGGGCTCTGTCGGGCTCTGTCGGGCCCTGTCGGGCTCTGTCGGGCCCTGTCGGACCCTGTCGGGCTCTGTCGGGCTCTGTCGGGCCCTGTCGGGCTCTGTCGGGCTCTGTCGGGCTCTGTCGGGCTCTACTGGGCCCTGTCGGGCTCTGTCGGGCTCTGTCGGGCCCTGTCGGGCTCTGTCGGGCTCTACTGGGCCCTGTCGGGCCCTGTCGGGCTCTGTCGGGCTCTGTCGGGCCCTGTCGGGCTCTGTCGGGCTCTGTCGGGCTCTACTGGGCCCTGTCGGGCGCTGTCGGGCTCTGTCGGGCTCTGTCGGGCTCTGTCGGGCCCTGTCGGGCTCTGTCGGGCTCTGTCGGGCTCTACTGGGCCCTGGCGGGTTCTGTCGGGCTCTGTCGGGCTCTGTCGGGGTCTACTGGGCCCTGTCGGGCTCTGTCGGGCTCTGTCGGGCTCTACTGGGCCCTGTCGGGCCCTGTCGGGCCCTGTCGGGCTCTGTCGGGCTCTGTCGGGCTCTACTGGGCTCTGTCGGGCCCTGTCGGGCCCTGTCGGGCTCTGTCGGGCTCTGTCGGGCTCTGTCGGGCTCTGTCGGGCCCTGTCGGTCCCTGTCGGGCTCTGTCGGGCTCTGTCGGGCTCTGTCGGGCTCTGTCGGGCTCTACTGGGCCCTGTCGGGCTCTGTCGGGCTCTGTTGGGCCCTGTCGGGCTCTGTCGGGCTCTACTGGGCCCTGTCGGGCTCTGTCGGGCTCTGTCGGGCCCTGTCGGGCGCTGTCGGGCTCTGTCGGGCTCTGTCGGGCTCTGTCGGGCCCTGTCGGGCTCTGTCGGGCTCTGTCGGGCTCTACTGGGCCCTCTCGGGTTCTGTCGGGCTCTGTCGGGCTCTGTCGGGCTCTACTGGGCCCTGTCGGGCTCTGTCGGGATCTGTCGGGCCCTGTCGGGCTCTGTCGGGCCCTGTCGGGCCCTGTCGGGCTCTGTCGGGCTCTACTGGGCCCTGTCAGGCTCTGTCGGGCTCTGTCAGGCTCTGTCGGGCTCTGTCGGGCTCTACTGGGCCCTGTCGGGCTCTGTCGGGCCCTGTCGGGCCCTGTCGGGCTCTGTCAGGGTCTGTCGGGCTCTGTCGGGCTCTACTGGGCCCTGTCGGGCCCTGTCGGGCCCTGTCGGGCTCTGTCGGGCTCTCTCGGGCTCTGTCGGGCTCTACTGGGCTCTGTCGGGCTCTGTCGGGCTCTGTCGGGCTCTACTGGGCCCTGTCGGGCTCTGTCAGGCTCTGTCGGGCCCTGTCGGGCTCTGTCGGGCTCTGTCGGGCTCTGTCGGGCCCTGTCGGGTTCTGTCGGGCCCTGTCGGGCCCTGTCGGGCTCTGCCGGGCTCTGTCGGGCTCTGTCGGGCTCTACTGGGCTCTGTCGGGCTCTACTGGGCTCTACTGGGCCCTGTCGGGCTCTGTCGGGCTCTGTCGGGCTCTGTCGGGCTCTACTGGGCTCTGTCGGGCCCTGTCGGGCCCTGTCGGGCTCTGTCGGGCTCTGTCAGGCTCTGTCAGGCTCTACTGGGCTCTGTCGGGCTCTGTCGGGCCCTGTCGGGCTCTGTCGGGCTCTGTCGGGCTCTGTCGGGCTCTACTGGGCGCTGTCGGGCGCTGTCGGGCTCTGTCGGGCCCTGTCGGGCTCTGTCGGGCCCTGTCGGGCTCTGTCGGGCTCTGTCGGGCTCTGTCGGGCTCTACTGGGCCCTGTCGGGTTCTGTCGGGCTCTGTCGGGCTCTGTCGGGCTCTACTGGGCTCTACTGGGCCCTGTCGGGCTCTGTCGGGCCCTGTCGGGCTCTGTCGGGCTCTGTCGGGCTCTGTCGGGCCCTACTGGGCTCTGCCGGGCTCTACTGGGTTCTACTGGGCCCTGTCGGGCTCTGTCGGGCTCTGTCGGGCTCTGTCGGGCCCGCTCGGCTCTGTCGGGCTCTACTGGGACCTGTCGGGCCCTGTCGGGCTCTGTCGGGCTCTGTCGGGCTCTGTCGGGCCCTGTCGGGCTCTGTCGGGCTCTGTCGGGCTCTGTCGGGCTCTACTGGGCCTTGTCGGGCTCTGTCGGGCTCTGTCGGGCTCTGTCGGGCCCTGTCGGGCCCTGTCGGGCTCTGTCGGGCTCTACTGGGCCCTGTCAGGCTCTGTCGGGCTCTGTCGGGCTCTGTCGGGCTCTACTGGGCTCTGCCGGGCTCTACTGGGCTCTACTGGGCCCTGTCGGGCTCTGTCGGGCTCTGTCGGGCTCTGTCGGGCCCGCTCGGCTCTGTCGGGCTCTACTGGGACCTGTCGGGCCCTGTCGGGCCCTGTCGGGTTCTGTCGGGCCCTGTCGGGCCCTGTCGGGCTCTGTCGGGCTCTGTCGGGCTCTGTCGGTCTCTACTGGGCTCTGTCGGGCTCTACTGGGCTCTACTGGGCCCTGTCGGGCTCTGTCGGGCTCTGTCGGGCTCTGTCGGGCTCTACTGGGCTCTGTCGGGCCCTGTCGGTCCCTGTCGGGCTCTGTCGGGCTCTGTCGGGCTCTGTCGGGCTCTACTGGGCTCTGTCGGGCTCTGTCGGGCCCTGTCGGGCTCTGTCGGGCTCTGTCGGGCTCTGTCGGGCTCTACTGGGCGCTGTCGGGCGCTGTCGGGCTCTGTCGGGCTCTGTCGGGCTCTGTCGGGCTCTGTCGGGCCCTGTCGGGCTCTGTCGGGCTCTGTCGGGCTCTGTCGGGCTCTACTGGGCCCTGTCGGGTTCTGTCGGGCTCTGTCGGGCTCTGTCGGGCTCTACTGGGCTCTACTGGGCCCTGTCGGGCTCTGTCGGGCCCTGTCGGGCTCTGTCGGGCTCTGTCGGTCTCTGTCGGGCCCTACTGGGCTCTGCCGGGCTCTACTGGGCTCTACTGGGCCCTGTCGGGCTCTGTCGGGCTCTGTCGGGCTCTACTGGGCTCTGTCGGGCTCTGTCGGGCCCTGTCGGGCCCTGTCGGGCTCTGTCGGGCTCTGTCGGGCCCTGTTGGGCTCTGTCGGGCTCTGTCGGGCTCTACTGGGCTCTACTGGGCTCTACTGGACCCTGTCGGGCCCTGTCGGGCCCTGTCGGGCTCTGTCGGGCTCTGTCGGGCTCTACTGGGCTCTGTCGGGCTCTGTCGGGCTCTGTCGGGCTCTACTGGGCCCTGTCGGGCCCTGTCAAGCCCTGTCGGGCTCTGTCAGGCTCTGTCAGGCTCTGTCGGGCTCTACTGGGCTCTGTCGGGTTCTGTCGGGCTCTGTCGGGCTCTACTGGGCTCTGTCGGGCTCTGTCGGGCCCTGTCGGGCTCTGTCGGGCTCTGTCGGGCTCTATCGGGCTCTACTGGGCCCTGTCGGGCTCTTTCGGGCTCTGTCGGGCCCTGTCGGGCCCTGTCGGGCTCTGTCGGGCTCTGTCGGGCTCTACTGGGCTCTGTCGGGCCCTGTCGGGCCCTGTCGGGCTCTGTCGGGCTCTGTCGGGCTCTACTGGGCTCTGTCGGGCTCTGTCGGGTTCTGTTGGGCTCTGTCGGGCTCTGTCGGGCTCTGTCGGGCTCTACTGGGCTCTACTGGACTCTGTCGGGATCTGTCGGGCTCTACTGGGCTTTGTCGGGCTCTGTTGGGCTCTGTCGGGCTCTGTCGGGCTCTGTCGGTCTCTACTGGGCCCTGTCGGGCCCTGTCGGGCCCTGTCGGGCTCTGTCGGGCTCTGTCGGGCTCTGTCGGGCTCTACTGGGCTCTACTGGGCTCTGTCGGGCTCTGTCGGGCTCTACTGGGCCCTGTCGGGCCCTGTCGGGCTCTGTCGGGCTCTGTCGGGCTCTGTCGGGCTCTACTAGGCCCTGTCGGGCTCTGTCGGGGCCGGTCGGGCCCTGTCGGGCTCTGTCGGGCCCTGTCGGGCTCTGTCGGGCTCTGTCGGGCTCTGTCGGGCTCTACTGGGCTCTACTGGGCTCTGTCGGGCTCTGTCGGGCTCTACTGGGCCCTGTCGGGCCCTGTCGGGCTCTGTCGGGCTCTGTCGGGCCCTGTCGGGCTCTGTCGGGCTCTGTCGGGCTCTGTCGGGCCCTGTTGGGCTCTGTCGGGCTCTGTCGGGCTCTACTGGGCCCTGTCGGGCTCTGTCGGGCTCTACTGGGCCCTGTCGGGCTCTGTCGGGCTCTGTCGGGCTCTGTCGGGCTCTGTCGGGCCCTGTCGGGCTCTGTCCGGCTCTGTCGGACCCTGTCGGGCCCTGTCGGGCTCTGTCGGGCTCTGTCGGGCTCTACTGGGCTCTACTGGGCTCTGTCGGGCTCTTTCGGGCTCTACTGGGCCCTGTCGGGCCCTGTCGGGACCTGTCGGGCTCTGTCGGGCCCTGTCGGGCCCTGTCGGGCTCTGTCGGGCCCTGTCGGGCCCTGTCGGGCTCTGTCGGGCTCTGTCGGGCTCTGTCGGGCTCTACTGGGCTCTACTGGACTCTGTCGGGCTCTGTCGGGCTCTACTGGGCTCTGTCGGGCTCTGTCGGGCTCTGTCGGGCTCTGTCGGGCTCTACTGGGCCCTGTCGGGCTCTGTCGGGCCCTGTCGGGCTCTGTCGGGCTCTGTCGGGCCCTGTCGGGCCCTGTCGGGCTCTGTCGGGCTCTGTCGGGCTCTGTCGGGCTCTACTGGGCTCTGTCGGGCTCTGTCGGGCTCTGTCGGGCTCTACTGGGTCCTGTCGGGCTCTCTCGGGCTCTGTCGGGCCCTGTCGGGCTCTGTCGGGCCCTGTCGGACCCTGTCGGGCTCTGTCGGGCTCTGTCGGGCCCTGTCGGGCTCTGTCGGGCTCTGTCGGGCTCTGTCGGGCTCTGTCGGGCTCTACTGGGCCCTGTCGGGCTCTGTCGGGCTCTGTCGGGCCCTGTCGGGCTCTGTCGGGCTCTACTGGGCCCTGTCGGGCCCTGTCGGGCTCTGTCGGGCTCTGTCGGGCCCTGTCGGGCTCTGTCGGGCTCTGTCGGGCTCTACTGGGCCCTGTCGGGCGCTGTCGGGCTCTGTCGGGCTCTGTCGGGCTCTGTCGGGCCCTGTCGGGCTCTGTCGGGCTCTGTCGGGCTCTACTGGGCCCTGTCGGGTTCTGTCGGGCTCTGTCGGGCTCTGTCGGGCTCTACTGGGCCCTGTCGGGCTCTGTCGGGCTCTGTCGGGCTCTACTGGGCCCTGTCGGGCCCTGTCGGGCCCTGTCGGGCTCTATCGGGCTCTGTCGGGCTCTACTGGGCTCTGTCGGGCCCTGTCGGGCCCTGTCGGGCTCTGTCGGGCTCTGTCGGGCCCTGTCGGGCCCTGTCGGGCTCTGTCGGGCTCTGTCGGGCTCTACTGGGCCCTGTCGGGCTCTGTCGGGCTCTGTCGGGCTCTGTCGGGCTCTGTCGGGCCCTGTCGGTCCCTGTCGGGCTCTGTCAGGATCTGTCGGGCTCTGTCGGGCCCTGTCGGGCCCTGTCGGGCTCTACTGGGCTCTACTGGGCTCTGTCGGGCTCTGTCGGGCTCTACTGGGCCCTGTCGGGCCCTGTCGGGCTCTGTCGGGCCCTGTTGGGCTCTGTCGGGCTCTGTCAGGCCCTGTCGGGTTCTGTCGGGCTCTACTGGGCTCTACTGGGCTCTGTCGGGCTCTGTCGGGTTCTGTCGGGCTCTACTGGGCTCTGTCGGGCTCTGTCGGGCTCTGTCGGGCTCTGTCGGGCTCTGTCGGGCCCTGTCGGGCCCTGTCGGGCTCTGTCGGGCCCTGTCGGGCTCTGTCGGGCTCTGTCGGGCTCTGTCGGGCTCTACTGGGCTCTGTCGGGCCCTGTCGGGCTCTGTCGGGCTCTGTCGGGCTCTACTGGGCCCTGTCGGGCGCTGTCGGGCTCTGTCGGGCTCTGTCGGGCTCTGTCGGGCCCTGTCGGGCTCTGTCGGGCTCTGTCGGGCTCTGTCGGGCTATGTCGGGCCCTCTCGGCTCTGTCGGGCTCTACTGGGCCCTATCGGGCCCTGTCGGGCTCTGTCGGGCCCTGTCGGGCCCTGTCGGGCTCTGTCGGGCTCTACTGGGCCCTGTCAGGCTCTGTCGGGCTCTGTCAGGGTCTGTCGGGCTCTGTCGGGCTCTACTGGGCCCTGTCGGGTTCTGTCGGGCTCTGTCGGGCTCTGTCGGGCTCTACTGGGCCCTGTCGGGCTCTGTCGGGCTCTGTCGGGCCCTGTCGGGCTCTGTCGGGCTCTGTCGGGCTCTGTCGGGCTCTGTCGGGCCCTCTCGGCTCTGTCGGGCTCTACTGGGCCCTATCGGGCCCTGTCGGGCTCTGTCGGGCCCTGTCGGGCCCTGTCGGGCTCTGTCGGGCTCTACTGGGCCCTGTCAGGCTCTGTCGGGCTCTGTCAGGGTCTGTCGGGCTCTGTCGGGCTCTACTGGGCCCTGTCGGGCCCTGTCGGGCCCTGTCGGGCTCTGTCGGGCCCTGTCGGGCTCTGTCGGACTCTCTCGGGCTCTGTCGGGCTCTACTGGGCTCTGTCGGGCTCTGTCGGGCTCTGTCGGGCTCTGTCGGGCTCTACTGGGCCCTGTCGGGCTCTGTCGGGCCCTGTCGGGCTCTGTCGGGCTCTGTCGGGCCCTGTCGGGCCCTGTCGGGCTCTGTCGGGCTCTGTCGGGCTCTGTCGGGCTCTACTGGGCCTTGTCGGGCTCTGTCGGGCTCTGTCGGGCTCTACTGGGTCCTGTCGGGCTCTGTCGGGCTCTGTCGGGCCCTGTCGGGCTCTGTCGGGCCCTGTCGGACCCTGTCGGGCTCTGTCGGGCTCTGTCGGGCCCTGTCGGGCTCTGTCGGGCTCTGTCGGGCTCTGTCGGGCTCTACTGGGCCCTGTCGGGCTCTGTCGGGCTCTGTCGGGCCCTGTCGGGCTCTGTCGGGCTCTACTGGGCCCTGTCGGGCCCTGTCGGGCTCTGTCGGGCTCTGTCGGGCTCTGTCGGGCTCTGTCGGGCTCTGTCGGGCTCTACTGGGCCCTGTCGGGCGCTGTCGGGCTCTGTCGGGCTCTGTCGGGCTCTGTCGGGCCCTGTCGGGCTCTGTCGGGCTCTGTCGGGCTCTACTGGGCCCTGGCGGGTTCTGTCGGGCTCTGTCGGGCTCTGTCGGGGTCTACTGGGCCCTGTCGGGCTCTGTCGGGCTCTGTCGGGCTCTACTGGGCCCTGTCGGGCCCTGTCGGGCCCTGTCGGGCTCTGTCGGGCTCTGTCGGGCTCTACTGGGCTCTGTCGGGCCCTGTCGGGCCCTGTCGGGCTCTGTCGGGCTCTGTCGGGCTCTGTCGGGCTCTGTCGGGCCCTGTCGGTCCCTGTCGGGCTCTGTCAGGCTCTGTCGGGCTCTGTCGGGCTCTACTGGGCCCTGTCGGGCCCTGTCGGGCCCTGTCGGGCTCTACTGGGCTCTACTGGGATCTGTCGGGCTCTGTCGGGCTCTACTGGGCCCTGTCGGGCCCTGTCGGGCTCTGTCGGGCCCTGTTGGGCTCTGTCGGGCTCTGTCGGGCCCTGTCGGGTTCTGTCGGGCTCTACTGGGCTCTACTGGGCTCTGTCGGGCTCTGTCGGGCTCTACTGGGCCCTGTCGGGCCCTGTCGGGCCCTGTCGGTCTCTGTCGGGCTCTACTGGGCTCTGTCGGGCTCTGTCGGGCTCTGTCGGGTTCTGTCGGGCTCTACTGGGCCCTGTCGGGCTCTGTCGGGCTCTGTCGGGCCCTGTCGGGCTCTGTCGTGCTCTGTCGGGCCCTGTCGGGCTCTGTCGGGCTCTGTCGGGCTCTGTCGGGCTCTGTCGGGGTCTGTCGGGCTCTGTCGGGCTCTGTCGGGCTCTGTCGGGCTCTACTGGGCCCTGTCGGGCGCTGTCGGGCTCTGTCGGGCTCTGTCGGGCCCTGTCGGGCTCTGTCGGGCTCTGTCGGGCTCTGTCGGGGTCTGTCGGGCTCTGTCGGGCTCTGTCGGGCTCTGTCGGGCTCTACTGGGCCCTGTCGGGCTCTGTCGGGCTCTGTCGGGCCCTGTCGGGCTCTGTCGGGCTCTGTCGGGCTCTGTCGGGCCCTCTCGGCTCTGTCGGGCTCTACTGGGCCCTATCGGGCCCTGTCGGGCTCTGTCGGGCCCTGTCGGGGCCTGTCGGGCTCTGTCGGGCTCTACTGGGCCCTGTCAGGCTCTGTCGGGCTCTGTCGGGCTCTGTCGGGCTCTGTCAGGCTCTACTGGGCCCTGTCGGGCTCTGTCGGGCTCTGTCGGGCCCTGTCAGGCCCTGTCAGGCTCTGTCAGGGTCTGTCGGGCTCTGTCGGTCTCTACTGGGCCCTGTCGGGCCCTGTCGGGCCCTGTCGGGCTCTGTCGGGCTCTCTCGGGCTCTGTCGGGCTCTACTGGGCTCTGTCGGGCTCTGTCGGGCTCTGTCGGGCTCTGTCGGGCTCTGTCGGGCTCTACTGGGCCCTGTCGGGCTCTGTCAGGCTCTGTCGGGCCCTGTCGGGCTCTGTCGGGCTCTGTCGGGCTCTGTCGGGCCCTGTCGGGTTCTGTCGGGCCCTGTCGGGCTCTGTCGGGCTCTGTCGGGCTCTGTCGGGCTCTGTCGGGCTCTACTGGGCTCTGTCGGGCTCTACTGGGCTCTACTGGGCCCTGTCGGGCTCTGTCGGGCTCTGTCGGGCTCTGTCGGGCTCTACTGAGCTCTGTCGGGCCCTGTCGGGCCCTGTCGGGCTCTGTCGGGCTCTGTCGGGCTCTGTCGGGCTCTACTGGGCTCTGTCGGGCTCTGTCGGGCCCTGTCGGGCCCTGTCGGGCTCTGTCGGGCTCTGTCGGGCTCTACTGGGCGCTGTCAGGCGCTGTCGGGCTCTGTCGGGCTCTGTCGGGCTCTGTCGGGCCCTGTCGGGCTCTGTCGGGCTCTGTCGGGCTCTGTCGGGCTCTACTGGGCCCTGTCGGGTTCTGTCGGGCTCTGTCGGGCTCTGTCGGGCTCTACTGGGCTCTACTGGGCCCTGTAGGGCTCTGTCGGGCCCTGTCGGGCTCTGTCGGGCTCTGTCGGGCTCTGTCGGGCCCTACTGGGCTCTGCCGGGCTCTACTGGGCTCTACTGGGCCCTGTCGGGCTCTTTCGGGCTCTGTCGGGCTCTGTCGGGCCCTGTCGGGCTCTACTGGGCCCTGTCGGGCTCTGTCGGGCTCTGTCGGGCTCTACTGGGCTCTGTCGGGTTCTGTCGGGCTCTGTCGGGCCCTGTCGGGCTCTGTCGGGCCCTGTCGGGCTCTGTCGGGCTCTGTCGGGCCCTGTCGGGCTCTGTCGGGCTCTACTGGGCCCTGTCGGGCCCTGTCGGGCTCTGTCGGGCTCTGTCGGGCCCTGTCGGGCTCTGTCGGGCTCTGTCGGGCTCTACTGGGCCCTGTCGGGCGCTGTCGGGCTCTGTCGGGCTCTGTCGGGCTCTGTCGGGCCCTGTCGGGCTCTGTCGGGCTCTGTCGGGCTCTACTGGGCCCTGTCGGGTTCTGTCGGGCTCTGTCGGGCTCTGTCGGGGTCTACTGGGCCCTGTCGGGCTCTGTCGGGCTCTGTCGGGCTCTACTGGGCCCTGTCGGGCCCTGTCGGGCCCTGTCGGGCTCTGTCGGGCTCTGTCGGGCTCTACTGGGCTCTGTCGGGCCCTGTCGGGCCCTGTCGGGCTCTGTCGGGCCCTGTCGGGCCCTGTCGGGCCCTGTCGGGCTCTGTCGGGCTCTGTCGGGCTCTACTGGGCCCTGTCGGGCTCTGTCGGGCTCTGTCGGGCTCTGTCGGGCTCTGTCGGGCCCTGTCGGTACCTGTCGGGCTCTGTCAGGCTCTGTCGGGCTCTGTCGGGCTCTACTGGGCCCTGTCGGGCCCTGTCGGGCCCTGTCGGGCTCTACTGGGCTCTACTGGGCTCTGTCGGGCTCTGTCGGGCTCTACTGGGCCCTGTCGGGCCCTGTCGGGCTCTGTCGGGCCCTGTTGGGCTCTGTCGGGCTCTGTCGGGCCCTGTCGGGTTCTGTCGGGCTCTACTGGGCTCTACTGGGCTCTGTCGGGCTCTGTCGGGCTCTACTGGGCCCTGTCGGGCCCTGTCGGGCCCTGTCGGTCTCTGTCGGGCTCTACTGGGCTCTGTCGGGCTCTGTCGGGCTCTGTCGGGTTCTGTCGGGCTCTACTGGGCTCTGTCGGGCTCTGTCGGGCTCTGTCGGGCTCTGTCGTGCTCTACTGGGCCCTGTCGGGCTCTGTCGGGCTCTGTCGGGCTCTGTCGGGCCCTGTCGGGCCCTGTCGGGCTCTGTCGGGCCCTGTCGGGCTCTGTCGGGCTCTGTCGGGCTCTGTCAGGCTCTGTCGGGCTCTACTGGGCTCTGTCGGGCTCTGTCGGGCTCTGTCGGGCTCTACTGGGCCCTGTCGGGCTCTGTCGGGCTCTGTCGGGCCCTGTCGGGCTCTGTCGTGCTCTGTCGGGCTCTGTCGGGCTCTACTGGGACCTGTCGGGCTCTGTCGGGCTCTGTCGGGCTCTGTCGGGCTCTGTCGGGCCCTGTCGGGCTCTCTCCAGCTCTGTCGGACCCTGTCGGGCTCTGTCGGGCTCTGTCGGGCTCTGTCGGGCTCTGTCGGGCTCTGTCGGGCTCTACTGGGCTCTACTGGACTCTGTCGGGCTCTGTCAGGCTCTACTGGGCCCTGTCGGGCCCTGTCGGGCCCTGTCGGGCTCTGTCGGGCTCTACTGGGCTCTGTCGGGCTCTGTCGGGCTCTGTCGGGCTCTGTCGGGCTCTACTGGGCCCTGTCGGGCTCTGTCGGGCTCTGTCGGGCCCTGTCGGGCTCTGTCGGGCTCTGTCGGGCTCTACTGGGTCCTGTCGGGCTCTGTCGGGCTCTGTCGGGCCCTGTCAGGCTCTGTCGGGCCCTGTCGGGCCCTGTCGGGCTCTGTCGGGCTCTGTCGGGCTCTGTCGGGCTCTGTCGGGCTCTACTGGGCCCTGTCGGGCTCTGTCGGGCCCTGTCGGGCTCTGTCGGGCTCTGTCGGGCCCTGTCGGGCTCTGTCGGGCTCTGTCGGGCTCTGTCGGGCTCTGTCGGGCCCTGTCGGGCTCTGTCGGGCTCTGTCGGGCCCTGTCGGGCTCTGTCGGGCTCTGTCGGGCTCTGTCGGGCTCTACTGGGCCCTGTCGGGCTCTGTCGGGCTCTGTCGGGCCCTGTCGGGCTCTGTCGGGCTCTGTCGGGCTCTGTCGGGCCCTCTCGGCTCTGTCGGGCTCTACTGGGCCCTATCGGGCCCTGTCGGGCTCTGTCGGGCCCTGTCGGGCCCTGTCGGGCTCTGTCGGGCTCTACTGGGCCCTGTCAGGCTCTGTCGGGCTCTGTCGGGCTCTGTCGGGCTCTGTCAGGCTCTACTGGGCCCTGTCGGGCTCTGTCGGGCTCTGTCGGGCCCTGTCAGGCCCTGTCAGGCTCTGTCAGGGTCTGTCGGGCTCTGTCGGTCTCTACTGGGCCCTGTCGGGCCCTGTCGGGCCCTGTCGGGCTCTGTCGGGCTCTCTCGGGCTCTGTCGGGCTCTACTGGGCTCTGTCGGGCTCTGTCGGGCTCTGTCGGGCTCTGTCGGGCTCTGTCGGGCTCTACTGGGCCCTGTCGGGCTCTGTCAGGCTCTGTCGGGCCCTGTCGGGCTCTGTCGGGCTCTGTCGGGCTCTGTCGGGCCCTGTCGGGTTCTATCGGGCCCTGTCGGGCTCTGTCGGGCTCTGTCGGGCTCTGTCGGGCTCTGTCGGGCTCTACTGGGCTCTGTCGGGCTCTACTGGGCTCTACTGGGCCCTGTCGGGCTCTGTCGGGCTCTGTCGGGCTCTGTCGGGCTCTACTGGGCTCTGTCGGGCCCTGTCGGGCCCTGTCGGGCTCTGTCGGGCCCTGTCGGGCCCTGTCGGGCTCTGTCGGGCTCTGTCGGGCTCTACTGGGCGCTGTCAGGCGCTGTCGGGCTCTGTCGGGCTCTGTCGGGCTCTGTCGGGCCCTGTCGGGCTCTGTCGGGCTCTGTCGGGCTCTGTCGGGCTCTACTGGGCCCTGTCGGGTTCTGTCGGGCTCTGTCGGGCTCTGTCGGGCTCTGTCGGGCTCTGTCGGGCCCTGTCGGGCTCTGTCGTGCCCTGTCGGGCTCTGTCGGGCTCTGTCGGGCTCTGTCGGGCCCTACTGGGCTCTGCCGGGCTCTACTGGGCTCTACTGGGCCCTGTCGGGCTCTTTCGGGCTCTGTCGGGCTCTGTCGGGCCCGCTCGGCTCTGTCGGGCTCTACTGGGCCCTGTCGGGCCATGTCGGGCTCTGTCGGGCTCTGTCGGGCTCTGTCGGGCTCTGTCGGGCTCTACTGGGCCCTGTCGGGCTCTGTCGGGCCCTGTCGGGCTCTGTCGGGCCCTGTCGGGCCCTGTCGGGCTCTGTCGGGCTCTACTGGGCCCTGTCAGGCTCTGTCGGGCTCTGTCGGGCTCTGTCGGGCTCTACTGGGCCCTGTCGGGCTCTGTCGGGCTCTGTCGGGCCCTGTCGGGCCCTGTCGGGCTCTGTCAGGGTCTGTCGGGCTCTGTCGGGCTCTACTGGGCCCTGTCGGGCCCTGTCGGGCCCTGTCGGGCTCTACTGGGCTCTACTGGGCTCTGTCGGGCTCTGTCGGGCTCTACTGGGCCCTGTCGGGCCCTGTCGGGCTCTGTCGGGCCCTGTTGGGCTCTGTCGGGCTCTGTCGTGCTCTGTCGGGCTCTGTCGGGCTCTACTGGGCCCTGTCGGGCTCTGTCGGGATCTGTCGGGCTCTGTCGGGCTCTGTCGGGCCCTGTCGGGCTCTCTCCGGCTTTGTCGGACCCTGTCGGGCCCTGTCAGGCTCTGTCAGGCTCTGTCGGGCTCTGTCGGGCTCTACTGGGCCCTGTCGGGCCCTGTCGGGCTCTACTGGGCTCTACTGGGCTCTGTCGGGCTCTTTCGGGCTCTACTGGGCCCTGTCGGGCCCTGTCGGGCCCTGTCGGGCTCTGTCGGGCCCTGTCGGGCTCTGTCGGGCTCTGTCGGGCTCTGTAGGGCTCTACTGGGCTCTACTGGACTCTGTCGGGCTCTGTCAGGCTCTACTGGGCCCTGTCGGGCCCTGTCGGGCCCTGTCGGGCTCTGTCGGGCTCTACTCGTCTCTGTCGGGCTCTGTCGGGCTCTGTCGGGCTCTGTCGGGCTCTGTCGGGCTCTACTGGGCCCTGTCGGGCTCTGTCGGGCCCTGTCGGGCCCTGTCGGGCTCTGTCGGGCTCTGTCGGGCTCTGTCGGGCTCTACTGGGCCCTGTCGGGCTCTGTCGGGCCCTGTCGGGCCCTGTCGGGCTCTGTCGGGCTCTGTCGGGCTCTGTCGGGCTCTGTCGGGCTCTGTCGGGCTCTACTGGGTCCTGTCGGGCTCTGTCGGGCTCTGTCGGGCCCTGTCGGGCTCTGTCGGGCCCTGTCGGACCCTGTCGGGCTCTGTCGGGCTCTGTCGGGCTCTGTCGGGCTCTGTCGGGCTCTACTGGGCCCTGTCGGGCTCTGTCGGGCTCTGTCGGGCTCTACTGGGCTCTGTCGGGCCCTGTCGGGCTCTGTCGGGCTCTACTGGGCTCTGTCGGGCTCTGTCGGGCTCTGTCGGGCTCTACTGGGCTCTGTCGGGCTCTGTCGGGCCCTGTCGGGCTCTGTCGGGCCCTGTCGGGCCCTGTCGGGCTCTGTCGGGCCCTGTCGGGCTCTGTCGGGCTCTGTCGGGCTCTGTCGGGCTCTACTGGGCTCTGTCGGGCTCTGTCGGGCTCTGTCGGGCTCTACTGGGCTCTGTCGGGCTCTGTCGGGCTCTGTCGGGCCCTGGCGGGCTCTGTCGGGCTCTGTCGGGCTCTGTCGGGCCCTGTCGGGCTCTGTCGGGCCCTGTCGGGCCCTGTCGGGCTCTGTCGGGCTCTGTCGGGCCCTGTCGGGCTCTGTCGGGCTCTGTCGGGCTCTACTGGGCCCTGTCGGGCTCTGTCGGGCTCTGTCGGGCTCTGTCGGGCCCTGTCGGGCTCTGTCGTGCCCTGTCGGGCTCTGTCGGGCTCTACTGGGCCCTGTCGGGTTCTGTCGGGCTCTGTCGGGCTCTGTCGGGCCCTGTCGGGCTCTGTCGGGCCCTGTCGGGCTCTGTCGGGCTCTACTGGGCCCTGTCGGGCCCTGTCGGGCCCTGTCGGGCTCTGTCGGGCTCTACTGGGCTCTGTCGGGCTCTGTCGGGCTCTACTGGGCTCTGTCGGGCTCTGTCGGGCCCTGTCGGGCTCTGTCGGGCTCTGTCGGGCTCTGTCGGGCCCTGTCGGGCTCTGTCGGGCTCTGTCGGGCTCTGTCGGGCTCTACTGGGCCCTGTCGGACTCTGTCGGGCTCTGTCGGGCTCTGTCGGGCTCTGACGGGTTCTGTCGGGCTCTGTCGGGCTCTGTCGGGCTCTACTGGGCCCTGTCGGGCCCTGTCGGGCTCTGTCGGGCTCTGTCGGGCCCTGTCGGGCTCTGTCGGGCTCTGTCGGGCTCTGTCGGGCTCTACTGGGCCCTGTCGGGCTCTGTCGGGCTCTGTCGGGCTCTGTCGGGCTCTACTGGGCTCTGTCGGGCCCTGTCGGGCCCTGTCGGGCTCTGTCGGGCTCTGTCGGGCTCTACTGGGCCCTGTCGGGCCCTGTCGGGCTCTGTCGGGCTCTGTCGGGCCCTATCGGGCTCTGTCGGGCTCTGTCGGGCCCTGTCGGTCTCTGTCGGGCTCTGTCGGGCTCTCTCGGGCCCTGTCGGGCTCTGTCGGGCTCTGTCGGGCCCTGTCGGTCTCTGTCGGGCTCTGTCGGGCTCTCTCGGGCCCTGTCGGGCTCTATCGGGCTCTGTCGGGCTCTGTCGGGCCCTGTCGGTCTCTGTCGGGCTCTGTCGGGCTCTCTCGGGCCCTATCGGGCTCTGTCGGGCTCTGTCGGGCCCTATCGGGCTCTGTCGGGCTCTGTCGGACTCTGTCGGGCTCTGTCGGGCTCTGTCGGGCTCTACTGGGCCCTGTCGGGCTCTGTCGGGCTCTGTCGGGCTCTGTCGGGCTCTACTGGGCTCTGTCGGGCCCTGTCGGGCCCTGTCGGGCTCTGTCGGGCTCTGTCGGGCCCTGTCGGGCTCTGTCGGGCTCTGTCGGGCTCTGTCGGGCTCTACTGGGCTCTGTCGGGCTCTGTCGGGCTCTGTCGGGTTCTGTCGGGCTATACTGGGCCCTGTCGGGCCCTGTCGGGCTCTGTCGGGCTCTGTCGGTCTCTGTCGGGCTCAACTGGTCTCTGTCGGGCTCTGTCGGGTTCTGTCGGGCTCTGTCGGGCTCTGTCGGGCTCTGTCGGGCTCTACTGGGCTCTACTGGGCTCTGTCGGGCTCTGTCGGTCTCTACTGGGCCCTGTCGGCCTCTGTCGGGCTCTCTCGGGCCCTGTCGAGCTCTGTCGGGACCTGTCGGGCCCTGTCGCGCTCTGTCGGGCCCTGTCGGGCCCTGTCGGGCTCTGTCGGGCTCTGTCGGGCCCTGTCGGGCTCTGTCGGGCTCTGTCGGGCCCTGTCGGGCTCTGTCGGGCTCTGTCGGGCCCTGTCGGGCTCTTTCGGGCTCTGTCGGGCTCTGTCGGGCCCTGTCGGGCTCTGTCGGGCCCTGTCGGGCTCTGTCGGGCTCTGTCGGGCTCTGTCGGGCTCTACTCGTCTCTGTCGGGCTCTGTCGGGCTCTGTCGGGCTCTGTCGGGCTCTACTGGGCCCTGTCGGGCTCTGTCGGGCTCTGTCGGGCCCTGTCGGGCTCTGTAGGGCTGTCGGGCTCTGTCGGGCCCTGTCGGGCTCTGTCGGGCCCTGTCGGGCCCTGTCGGGCTCTGTCGGGCTCTGTCGGGCTCTGTCGGGCTCTACTGGGCCCTGTCGGGCTCTGTCGGGCTCTGTCGGGCTCTGTCGGGCTCTGTCGGGCCCTGTCGGGCTCTGTCGGGCTCTACTGGGCTCTGTCGGGCTCTGTCGGGCTCTGTCGGACCCTGTCGGGCTCTGTCGGGCTCTGTCGGGCTCTGTCGGGCTCTACTGGGCCCTGTCGGGCGCTGTCGGGTTCTGTCGGGCTCTGTCGGGCTCTGTCGGGCCCTGTCGGGCCCTGTCGGGCTCTGTCGGGCTCTGTCGGGCTCTGTCGGGCTCTACTGGGCCCTGTCGGGTTCTGTCGGGCTCTGTCGGGCTCTGTCGGGCTCTACTGGGCCCTGTCGGGCCCTGTCGGGCTCTGTCGGGCTCTGTCGGGCTCTGTCGGGCCCTGTCGAGCTCTGTCGGGCTCTGTCGGGCTCTGTCGGGCCCTCTCGGGCTCTGTCGGGCTCTACTGGGCCCTGTCGGGCCCTGTCGGGCTCTGTCGGGCTCTACTGGGCCCTGTCGGGCCCTGTCGGGCCCTGTCGGGCTCTGTCGGGCTCTACTGGGCTCTGTCGGGCTCTGTCGGGCTCTGTCGGGCTCTACTGGGCTCTGTCGGGCCCTGTCGGGCTCTGTCGGGCTCTACTGGGCTCTGTCGGGCTCTGTCGGGCTCTGTCGGGCTCTACTGGGCTCTGTCGGGCTCTGTCGGGTTCTGTCGGGCTCTGTCGGGCCCTGTCGGGCCCTGTCGGGCTCTGTCGGGCCCTGTCGGGCTCTGTCGGGCTCTGTCGGGCTCTGTCGGGCTCTACTGGGCTCTGTCGGGCTCTGTCGGGCTCTGTCGGGCTCTACTGGGCTCTGTCGGGCTCTGTCGGGCTCTGTCGGGCCCTGTCGGGCTCTGTCGGGCTCTGTCGGGCTCTGTCGGGCCCTGTCGGGCCCTGTCGGGCTCTGTCGGGCTCTGTCGGGCCCTGTCGGGACCTGTCGGGCTCTGTCGGGCTCTACTGGGCCTTGTCGGGCTCTGTCGGGCTCTGTCGGGCTCTGTCGGGCCCTGTCGGGCTCTGTCGGGCTCTACTGGGCCCTGTCGGGCCCTGTCGGGCTCTGTCGGGCTCTGTCGGGCTCTGTCGGGCTCTACTGGGCCCTGTCGGGCGCTGTCGGGCTCTGTCGGGCTCTGTCGGGCTCTGTCGGGCCCTGTCGGGCTCTGTCGTGCCCTGTCGGGCTCTGTCGGGCTCTACTGGGCCCTGTCGGGTTCTGTCGGGCTCTGTCGGGCTCTGTCGGGCCCTGTCGGGCTCTGTCGGGCCCTGTCGGGCTCTGTCGGGCTCTACTGGGCCCTGTCGGGCCCTGTCGGGCCCTGTCGGGCTCTGTCGGGCTCTACTGGGCTCTGTCGGGCTCTGTCGGGCTCTACTGGGCTCTGTCGGGCTCTGTCGGGCCCTGTCGGGCTCTGTCGGGCTCTGTCGGGCTCTGTCGGGCCCTGTCGGGCTCTGTCGGGCTCTGTCGGGCTCTGTCGGGCTCTACTGGGCCCTGTCGGACTCTGTCGGGCTCTGTCGGGCTCTGTCGGGCTCTGACGGGTTCTGTCGGGCTCTGTCGGGCTCTGTCGGGCTCTACTGGGCCCTGTCGGGCCCTGTCGGGCTCTGTCGGGCTCTGTCGGGCCCTGTCGGGCTCTGTCGGGCTCTGTCGGGCTCTGTCGGGCTCTACTGGGCCCTGTCGGGCTCTGTCGGGCTCTGTCGGGCTCTGTCGGGCTCTGTCGGGCTCTACTGGGCTCTGTCGGGCCCTGTCGGGCCCTGTCGGGCTCTGTCGGGCTCTGTCGGGCTCTACTGGGCCCTGTCGGGCCCTGTCGGGCTCTGTCGGGCTCTGTCGGGCCCTATCGGGCTCTGTCGGGCTCTGTCGGGCCCTGTCGGTCTCTGTCGGGCTCTGTCGGGCTCTCTCGGGCCCTGTCGGGCTCTGTCGGGCTCTGTCGGGCCCTGTCGGTCTCTGTCGGGCTCTGTCGGGCTCTCTCGGGCCCTGTCGGGCTCTATCGGGCTCTGTCGGGCTCTGTCGGGCCCTGTCGGTCTCTGTCGGGCTCTGTCGGGCTCTCTCGGGCCCTATCGGGCTCTGTCGGGCTCTGTCGGGCCCTATCGGGCTCTGTCGGGCTCTGTCGGACTCTGTCGGGCTCTGTCGGGCTCTGTCGGGCTCTACTGGGCCCTGTCGGGCTCTGTCGGGCTCTGTCGGGCTCTGTCGGGCTCTACTGGGCTCTGTCAGGCCCTGTCGGGCCCTGTCGGGCTCTGTCGGGCTCTGTCGGGCCCTGTCGGGCTCTGTCGGGCTCTGTCGGGCTCTGTCGGGCTCTACTGGGCTCTGTCGGGCTCTGTCGGGCTCTGTCGGGTTCTGTCGGGCTATACTGGGCCCTGTCGGGCCCTGTCGGGCTCTGTCGGGCTCTGTCGGTCTCTGTCGGGCTCAACTGGTCTCTGTCGGGCTCTGTCGGGTTGTGTCGGGCTCTGTCGGGCTCTGTCGGGCTCTGTCGGGCTCTACTGGGCTCTACTGGGCTCTGTCGGGCTCTGTCGGTCTCTACTGGGCCCTGTCGGGCTCTGTCGGGCTCTGTCGGGCCCTGTCGAGCTCTGTCGGGACCTGTCGGGCCCTGTCGCGCTCTGTCGGGCCCTGTCGGGCCCTGTCGGGCTCTGTCGGGCTCTGTCGGGCCCTGTCGGGCTCTGTCGGGCTCTGTCGGGCCCTGTCGGGCTCTTTCGGGCTCTGTCGGGCTCTGTCGGGCCCTGTCGGGCTCTGTCGGGCCCTGTCGGGCTCTGTCGGGCTCTGTCGGGCTCTGTCGGGCTCTACTCGTCTCTGTCGGGCTCTGTCGGGCTCTGTCGGGCTCTGTCGGGCTCTACTGGGCCCTGTCGGGCTCTGTCGGGCTCTGTCGGGCCCTGTCGGGCTCTGTAGGGCTGTCGGGCTCTGTCGGGCCCTGTCGGGCTCTGTCGGGCCCTGTCGGGCCCTGTCGGGCTCTGTCGGGCTCTGTCGGGCTCTGTCGGGCTCTACTGGGCCCTGTCGGGCTCTGTCGGGCTCTGTCGGGCTCTGTCGGGCTCTGTCGGGCCCTGTCGGGCTCTGTCGGGCTCTGTCGGGCTCTGTCGGGCTCTACTGGGCCCTGTCGGGCGCTGTCGGGTTCTGTCGGGCTCTGTCGGGCTCTGTCGGGCCCTGTCGGGCCCTGTCGGGCTCTGTCGGGCTCTGTCGGGCTCTACTGGGCCCTGTCGGGTTCTGTCGGGCTCTGTCGGGCTCTGTCGGGCTCTACTGGGCCCTGTCGGGCCCTGTCGGGCTCTGTCGGGCTCTGTCGGGCTCTGTCGGGCCCTGTCGAGCTCTGTCGGGCTCTACTGGGCCCTGTCGGGCTCTGTCGGGCCCTCTCGGGCTCTGTCGGGCTCTACTGGGCCCTGTCGGGCCCTGTCGGGCTCTGTCGGGCTCTGTCGGGCCCTGTCGGGCCCTGTCGGGCTCTGTCGGGCTCTGTCGGGCTCTGTCGGGCCCTGTCGAGCTCTGTCGGGCTCTGTCGGGCTCTGTCGGGCCCTCTCGGGCTCTGTCGGGCTGTACTGGGCCCTGTCGGACTCTGTCGGGCTCTGTCGGGCTCTGTCGGGCTCTGTCGGGCTCTGTCGGGCTCTGACGGGTTCTGTCGGGCTCTGTCGGGCTCTACTGGGCCCTGTCGGGCCCTGTCGGGCCCTGTCGGGCTCTGTCGGGCTCTGTCGGGCTCTGTCGGGCTCTACTGGGCTCTACTGGGCTCTGTCGGGCTCTGTCGGGTTCTGTCGGGCTCTGTCGGGCTCTGTCGGGCCCTGTCGGGCCCTGTCGGGCTCTGTCGGGCTCTGTCGTGCCCTGTCGGGCTCTGTCGGGCTCTGTCGGGCCCTGTCGGGCCCTGACGGGCTCTGTCGGGCTCTGTCGTGCTCTGTCGGGCTGTACTGGGCCCTGTCGGGCCCTGTCGGGCCCTGTCGGGCTCTGTCGGGCTCTGTCGGGCTCTACTGGGCCCTGTCGTGCCCTGTCGGGCCCTGTCGGGCTCTGTCGGGCTCTGTCGGGCCCTGTCGGGCCCTGTCGGGCTCTGTCGGGCTCTAATGGGCCCTGTCGGGCTCTGTCGGGCTCTGTCGGGCTCTGTCGGGCTCTGTCGGGCCCTGTCGGTCCCTATCGGGCTCTGTCAGGCTCTGTCGGGCTCTGTCGACCTCTACTGGGCCCTGTCGGGCCCTGTCGGGCCCTGTCGGGCTCTACTGGGCTCTACTGGGCTCTGTCGGGCTCTGTCGGGCTCTACTGGGCCCTGTCGGGCCCTGTCGGGCTCTGTCGGGCCCTGTCGGGCTCTGTCGGGCTCTGTCGGGCTCTGTCGGGCTCTGTCGGGCTCTACTGGGCCCTGTCGGGCTCTGTCGGGCTCTGTCGGGCTCTGTCGGGCCCTGTCGGGCCCTGTCGGGCTCTGTCGGGCCCTGTCGGGCTCTGCTGGGCTCTGTCGGGCTCTGTCGGGCTCTGTCGGGCTCTACTGGGCTCTGTCGGGCTCTGTTGGGCTCTGTCGGGCTCTGTCGGGCTCTGTCGGGTTCTACTGGGCCCTGTCGGGCTCTGTCGGGCTCTGTCGGGCCCTGTCGGGCTCTGTCGGGCTCTGTCGGGCTCTGTCGGGCTCTACTGGGCCCTGTCGGGCTCTGTCGGGCTCTGTCGGGCTCTGTCGGGCCCTGTCGGGCTCTGTCCGGCTCTGTCGGACCCTGTCGGGCCCTGTCGGGCTCTGTCAGGCTCTGTCGGGCTCTGTCGGGCTCTACTGGGCCCTGTCGGGCCCTGTCGGGCCCTGTCGGGCTCTACTGGGCTCTACTGGGCTCTGTCGGGCTCTTTCGGGCTCTACTGGGCCCTGTCGGGCCCTGTCGGGCCCTGTCGGGCTCTGTCGGGCCCTGTCGGGCCCTGTCGGGCTGTGTCGGGCTCTGTCGGGCCCTGTCGGGCTCTGTCGGGCTCTGTCGGGCTCTGTCGGCATCTACTGGGCTCTACTGGACTCTGTCGGGCTCTGTCGGGCTCTACTGGGCCCTGTCGGGCCCTGTCGGGCCCTGTCGGGCTCTGTCGGGCTCTACTGGGCTCTGTCGGGCTCTGTCGGGCTCTGTCGGGCTCTACTGGGCTCTGTCGGGCTCTGTCGGGCTCTGTCGGGCTCTGTCGGGCTCTACTGGGCCCTGTCGGGCTCTGTCGGGCTCTGTCGGGCTCTGTCGGGCCCTGTCGGGCTCTGTCGGGCTCTGTCGGGCTCTGTCGGGCTCTACTGGGCTCTGTCGGGCTCTGTCGGGCTCTGTCGGGCTCTGTCGGGCTCTACTGGGTCCTGTCGGGCTCTGTCGGGCTCTGTCGGGCCCTGTCGGGCTCTGTCGGGCTCTGTCGGGCCCTGTCGGACCCTGTCGGGCTCTGTCGGGCTCTGTCGGGCCCTGTCGGGCTCTGTCGGGCTCTGTCGGGCTCTGTCGGGCTCTGTCGGGCTCTACTGGGCCCTGTCGGGCTCTGTCGGGCTCTGTTGGGCCCTGTCGGGCTCTGTCGGGCTCTACTGGGCCCTGTCGGGTTCTGTCGGGCTCTGTCGGGCCCTGTCGGGCGCTGTCGGGCTCTGTCGGGCTCTGTCGGGCTCTGTCGGGCCCTGTCGGGCTCTGTCGGGCTCTGTCGGGCTCTACTGGGCCCTCTCGGGTTCTGTCGGGCTCTGTCGGGCTCTGTCGGGCTCTACTGGGCCCTGTCGGGCTCTGTCGGGATCTGTCGGGCCCTGTCGGGCCCTGTCGGGCTCTGTCGGGCTCTACTGGGCCCTGTCAGGCTCTGTCGGGCTCTGTCAGGCTCTGTCGGGCTCTGTCGGGCTCTACTGGGCCCTGTCGGGCTCTGTCGGGCCCTGTCGGTCCCTGTCGGGCTCTGTCAGGGTCTGTCGGGCTCTGTCGGGCTCTACTGGGCCCTGTCGGGCCCTGTCGGGCCCTGTCGGGCTCTGTCGGGCTCTCTCGGGCTCTGTCGGGCTCTACTGGGCTCTGTCGGGCTCTGTCGGGCTCTGTCGGGCTCTGTCGGGCTCTACTGGGCCCTGTCGGGCTCTGTCAGGCTCTGTCGGGCCCTGTCGGGCTCTGTCGGGCTCTGTCGGGCTCTGTCGGGCCCTGTCGGGTTCTGTCGGGCCCTGTCGGGCCCTGTCGGGCTCTGCCGGGCTCTGTCGGGCTCTGTCGGGCTCTACTGGGCTCTGTCGGGCTCTACTGGGCTCTACTGGGCCCTGTCGGGCTCTGTCGGGCTCTGTCGGGCTCTGTCGGGCTCTACTGGGCTCTGTCGGGCCCTGTCGGGCCCTGTCGGGCTCTGTCGGGCTCTGTCAGGCTCTGTCGGGCTCTACTGGGCTCTGTCGGGCTCTGTCGGGCCCTGTCGGGCTCTGTCGGGCTCTGTCGGGCTCTGTCGGGCTCTACTGGGCGCTGTCGGGCGCTGTCGGGCTCTGTCGGGCCCTGTCGGGCTCTGTCGGGCCCTGTCGGGCTCTGTCGGGCTCTGTCGGGCTCTGTCGGGCTCTACTGGGCCCTGTCGGGTTCTGTCGGGCTCTGTCGGGCTCTGTCGGGCTCTACTGGGCTCTACTGGGCCCTGTCAGGCTCTGTCGGGCCCTGTCGGGCTCTGTCGGGCTCTGTCGGGCTCTGTCGGGCCCTACTGGGCTCTGCCGGGCTCTACTGGGCTCTACTGGGCCCTGTCGGGCTCTGTCGGGCTCTGTCGGGCTCTGTCGGGCCCGCTCGGCTCTGTCGGGCTCTACTGGGACCTGTCGGGCCCTGTCGGGCTCTGTCGGGCTCTGTCGGGCTCTGTCGGGCCCTGTCGGGCTCTGTCGGGCTCTGTCGGGCTCTGTCGGGCTCTACTGGGCCTTGTCGGGCTCTGTCGGGCTCTGTCGGGCTCTGTCGGGCCCTGTCGGGCCCTGTCGGGCTCTGTCGGGCTCTGTCGGGCTCTGTCGGGCTCTACTGGGCCCTGTCGGGCGCTGTCGGGTTCTGTCGGGCTCTGTCGGGCTCTGTCGGGCCCTGTCGGGCCCTGTCGGGCTCTGTCGGGCTCTGTCGGGCTCTACTGGGCCCTGTCGGGTTCTGTCGGGCTCTGTCGGGCTCTGTCGGGCTCTACTGGGCCCTGTCGGGCCCTGTCGGGCTCTGTCGGGCTCTGTCGGGCTCTGTCGGGCCCTGTCGAGCTCTGTCGGGCTCTACTGGGCCCTGTCGGGCTCTGTCGGGCCCTCTCGGGCTCTGTCGGGCTCTACTGGGCCCTGTCGGGCCCTGTCGGGCTCTGTCGGGCTCTGTCGGGCCCTGTCGGGCCCTGTCGGGCTCTGTCGGGCTCTGTCGGGCTCTGTCGGGCCCTGTCGAGCTCTGTCGGGCTCTGTCGGGCTCTGTCGGGCCCTCTCGGGCTCTGTCGGGCTGTACTGGGCCCTGTCGGACTCTGTCGGGCTCTGTCGGGCTCTGTCGGGCTCTGTCGGGCTCTGTCGGGCTCTGACGGGTTCTGTCGGGCTCTGTCGGGCTCTACTGGGCCCTGTCGGGCCCTGTCGGGCCCTGTCGGGCTCTGTCGGGCTCTGTCGGGCTCTGTCGGGCTCTACTGGGCTCTACTGGGCTCTGTCGGGCTCTGTCGGGTTCTGTCGGGCTCTGTCGGGCTCTGTCGGGCCCTGTCGGGCCCTGTCGGGCTCTGTCGGGCTCTGTCGTGCCCTGTCGGGCTCTGTCGGGCTCTGTCGGGCCCTGTCGGGCCCTGTCGGGCTCTGTCGGGCTCTGTCGTGCTCTGTCGGGCTGTACTGGGCCCTGTCGGGCCCTGTCGGGCCCTGTCGGGCTCTGTCGGGCTCTGTCGGGCTCTACTGGGCCCTGTCGTGCCCTGTCGGGCCCTGTCGGGCTCTGTCGGGCTCTGTCGGGCCCTGTCGGGCCCTGTCGGGCCCTGTCGGGCTCTGTCGGGCTCTAATGGGCCCTGTCGGGCTCTGTCGGGCTCTGTCGGGCTCTGTCGGGCTCTGTCGGGCCCTGTCGGTCCCTATCGGGCTCTGTCAGGCTCTGTCGGGCTCTGTCGACCTCTACTGGGCCCTGTCGGGCCCTGTCGGGCCCTGTCGGGCTCTACTGGGCTCTACTGGCCTCTGTCGGGCTCTGTCGGGCTCTACTGGGCCCTGTCGGGCCCTGTCGGGCTCTGTCGGGCCCTGTCGGGCTCTGTCGGGCTCTGTCGGGCTCTGTCGGGCTCTGTCGGGCTCTACTGGGCCCTGTCGGGCTCTGTCGGGCTCTGTCGGGCTCTGTCGGGCCCTGTCGGGCCCTGTCGGGCTCTGTCGGGCCCTGTCGGGCTCTGCTGGGCTCTGTCGGGCTCTGTCGGGCTCTGTCGGGCTCTACTGGGCTCTGTCGGGCTCTGTTGGGCTCTGTCGGGCTCTGTCGGGCTCTGTCGGGTTCTACTGGGCCCTGTCGGGCTCTGTCGGGCTCTGTCGGGCTCTGTCGGGCTCTACTGGGCCCTGTCGGGCTCTGTCGGGCTCTGTCGGGCTCTGTCGGGCTCTACTGGGCCCTGTCGGGCTCTGTCGGGCTCTGTCGGGCTCTGTCGGGCCCTGTCGGGCTCTGTCCGGCTCTGTCGGACCCTGTCGGGCCCTGTCGGGCTCTGTCAGGCTCTGTCGGGCTCTGTCGGGCTCTACTGGGCCCTGTCGGGCCCTGTCGGGCCCTGTCGGGCTCTACTGGGCTCTACTGGGCTCTGTCGGGCTCTTTCGGGCTCTACTGGGCCCTGTCGGGCCCTGTCGGGCCCTGTCGGGCTCTGTCGGGCCCTGTCGGGCCCTGTCGGGCTGTGTCGGGCTCTGTCGGGCCCTGTCGGGCTCTGTCGGGCTCTGTCGGGCTCTGTCGGCATCTACTGGGCTCTACTGGACTCTGTCGGGCTCTGTCGGGCTCTACTGGGCCCTGTCGGGCCCTGTCGGGCCCTGTCGGGCTCTGTCGGGCTCTACTGGGCTCTGTCGGGCTCTGTCGGGCTCTGTCGGGCTCTACTGGGCTCTGTCGGGCTCTGTCGGGCTCTGTCGGGCTCTGTCGGGCTCTACTGGGCCCTGTCGGGCTCTGTCGGGCTCTGTCGGGCTCTGTCGGGCCCTGTCGGGCTCTGTCGGGCTCTGTCGGGCTCTGTCGGGCTCTACTGGGCTCTGTCGGGCTCTGTCGGGCTCTGTCGGGCTCTGTCGGGCTCTACTGGGTCCTGTCGGGCTCTGTCGGGCTCTGTCGGGCCCTGTCGGGCTCTGTCGGGCTCTGTCGGGCCCTGTCGGACCCTGTCGGGCTCTGTCGGGCTCTGTCGGGCCCTGTCGGGCTCTGTCGGGCTCTGTCGGGCTCTGTCGGGCTCTGTCGGGCTCTACTGGGCCCTGTCGGGCTCTGTCGGGCTCTGTTGGGCCCTGTCGGGCTCTGTCGGGCTCTACTGGGCCCTGTCGGGTTCTGTCGGGCTCTGTCGGGCCCTGTCGGGCGCTGTCGGGCTCTGTCGGGCTCTGTCGGGCTCTGTCGGGCCCTGTCGGGCTCTGTCGGGCTCTGTCGGGCTCTACTGGGCCCTCTCGGGTTCTGTCGGGCTCTGTCGGGCTCTGTCGGGCTCTACTGGGCCCTGTCGGGCTCTGTCGGGATCTGTCGGGCCCTGTCGGGCCCTGTCGGGCTCTGTCGGGCTCTACTGGGCCCTGTCAGGCTCTGTCGGGCTCTGTCAGGCTCTGTCGGGCTCTGTCGGGCTCTACTGGGCCCTGTCGGGCTCTGTCGGGCCCTGTCGGTCCCTGTCGGGCTCTGTCAGGGTCTGTCGGGCTCTGTCGGGCTCTACTGGGCCCTGTCGGGCCCTGTCGGGCCCTGTCGGGCTCTGTCGGGCTCTCTCGGGCTCTGTCGGGCTCTACTGGGCTCTGTCGGGCTCTGTCGGGCTCTGTCGGGCTCTGTCGGGCTCTACTGGGCCCTGTCGGGCTCTGTCAGGCTCTGTCGGGCCCTGTCGGGCTCTGTCGGGCTCTGTCGGGCTCTGTCGGGCCCTGTCGGGTTCTGTCGGGCCCTGTCGGGCCCTGTCGGGCTCTGCCGGGCTCTGTCGGGCTCTGTCGGGCTCTACTGGGCTCTGTCGGCTCTACTGGGCTCTACTGGGCCCTGTCGGGCTCTGTCGGGCTCTGTCGGGCTCTGTCGGGCTCTACTGGGCTCTGTCGGGCCCTGTCGGGCCCTGTCGGGCTCTGTCGGGCTCTGTCAGGCTCTGTCGGGCTCTACTGGGCTCTGTCGGGCTCTGTCGGGCCCTGTCGGGCTCTGTCGGGCTCTGTCGGGCTCTGTCGGGCTCTACTGGGCGCTGTCGGGCGCTGTCGGGCTCTGTCGGGCCTGTCGGGCTCTGTCGGGCCCTGTCGGGCTCTGTCGGGCTCTGTCGGGCTCTGTCGGGCTCTACTGGGCCCTGTCGGGTTCTGTCGGGCTCTGTCGGGCTCTGTCGGGCTCTACTGGGCTCTACTGGGCCCTGTCAGGCTCTGTCGGGCCCTGTCGGGCTCTGTCGGGCTCTGTCGGGCTCTGTCGGGCCCTACTGGGCTCTGCCGGGCTCTACTGGGCTCTACTGGGCCCTGTCGGGCTCTGTCGGGCTCTGTCGGGCTCTGTCGGGCCCGCTCGGCTCTGTCGGGCTCTACTGGGACCTGTCGGGCCCTGTCGGGCTCTGTCGGGCTCTGTCGGGCTCTGTCGGGCCCTGTCGGGCTCTGTCGGGCTCTGTCGGGCTCTGTCGGGCTCTACTGGGCCTTGTCGGGCTCTGTCGGGCTCTGTCGGGCTCTGTCGGGCCCTGTCGGGCCCTGTCGGGCTCTGTCGGCTCTGTCGGGCTCTGTCGGGCTCTACTGGGCCCTGTCGGGCGCTGTCGGGTTCTGTCGGGCTCTGTCGGGCTCTGTCGGGCCCTGTCGGGCCTGTCGGGCTCTGTCGGGCTCTGTCGGGCTCTGTCGGGCCCGCTCGGCTCTGTCGGGCTCTACTGGGCCCTGTCGGGCTCTGTCGGGCTCTGTCGGGCTCTACTGGGCCCTGTCGGGTTCTGTCGGGCTCTGTCGGGCTCTGTCGGGCTCTACTGGGCCCTGTCGGGCCCTGTCGGGGTCTGTCGGGCTCTGTCGGGCTCTGTCGGGCCCTGTCGAGCTCTGTCGGGCTCTAATGGGCCCTGTCGGGCTCTGTCGGGCCCTCTCGGGCTCTGTCGGGCTCTACTGGGCCCTGTCGGGCCCTGTCGGGCTCTGTCGGGCTCTGTCGGGCCCTGTCGGGCCCTGTCGGGCTCTGTCGGGCTCTGTCGGGCTCTGTCGGGCCCTGTCGAGCTCTGTCGGGCTCTGTCGGGCTCTGTCGGGCCCTCTCGGGCTCTGTCGGGCTGTACTGGGCCCTGTCGGACTCTGTCGGGCTCTGTCGGGCTCTGTCGGGCTCTGTCGGGCTCTGTCGGGCTCTGACGGGTTCTGTCGGGCTCTGTCGGGCTCTACTGGGCCCTGTCGGGCCCTGTCGGGCCCTGTCGGGCTCTGTCGGGCTCTGTCGGGCTCTGTCGGGCTCTACTGGGCTCTACTGGGCTCTGTCGGGCTCTGTCGGGTTCTGTCGGGCTCTGTCGGGCTCTGTCGGGCCCTGTCGGGCCCTGTCGGGCTCTGTCGGGCTCTGTCGTGCCCTGTCGGGCTCTGTCGGGCTCTGTCGGGCCCTGTCGGGCCCTGTCGGGCTCTGTCGGGCTCTGTCGTGCTCTGTCGGGCTGTACTGGGCCCTGTCGGGCCCTGTCGGGCCCTGTCGGGCTCTGTCGGGCTCTGTCGGGCTCTACTGGGCCCTGTCGTGCCCTGTCGGGCCCTGTCGGGCTCTGTCGGGCTCTGTCGGGCCCTGTCGGGCCCTGTCGGGCTCTGTCGGGCTCTAATGGGCCCTGTCGGGCTCTGTCGGGCTCTGTCGGGCTCTGTCGGGCTCTGTCGGGCCCTGGTCGGTCCCTATCGGGCTCTGTCAGGCTCTGTCGGGCTCTGTCGACCTCTACTGGGCCCTGTCGGGCCCTGTCGGGCCCTGTCGGGCTCTACTGGGCTCTACTGGCCTCTGTCGGGCTCTGTCGGGCTCTACTGGGCCCTGTCGGGCCCTGTCGGGCTCTGTTGGGCCCTGTCGGGCTCTGTCGGGCTCTGTCGGGCTCTGTCGGGCTCTGTCGGGCTCTACTGGGCCCTGTCGGGCTCTGTCGGGCTCTGTCGGGCTCTGTCGGGCCCTGTCGGGCCCCTGTCGGGCTCTGTCGGGCCCTGTCGGGCTCTGCTGGGCTCTGTCGGGCTCTGTCGGGCTCTGTCGGGCTCTACTGGGCTCTGTCGGGCTCTGTTGGGCTCTGTCGGGCTCTGTCGGGCTCTGTCGGGTTCTACTGGGCCCTGTCGGGCTCTGTCGGGCTCTGTCGGGCCCTGTCGGGCTCTGTCGGGCTCTGTCGGGCTCTGTCGGGCTCTACTGGGCCCTGTCGGGCTCTGTCGGGCTCTGTCGGGCTCTGTCGGGCCCTGTCGGGCTCTGTCCGGCTCTGTCGGACCCTGTCGGGCCCTGTCGGGCTCTGTCAGGCTCTGTCGGGCTCTGTCGGGCTCTACTGGGCCCTGTCGGGCCCTGTCGGGCCCTGTCGGGCTCTACTGGGCTCTACTGGGCTCTGTCGGGCTCTTTCGGGCTCTACTGGGCCCTGTCGGGCCCTGTCGGGCCCTGTCGGGCTCTGTCGGGCCCTGTCGGGCCCTGTCGGGCTGTGTCGGGCTCTGTCGGGCCCTGTCGGGCTCTGTCGGGCTCTGTCGGGCTCTGTCGGCATCTACTGGGCTCTACTGGACTCTGTCGGGCTCTGTCGGGCTCTACTGGGCCCTGTCGGGCCCTGTCGGGCCCTGTCGGGCTCTGTCGGGCTCTACTGGGCTCTGTCGGGCTCTGTCGGGCTCTGTCGGGCTCTACTGGGCTCTGTCGGGCTCTGTCGGGCTCTACTGGGCCCTGTCGGGCTCTGTCGGGCTCTGTCGGGCTCTGTCGGGCCCTGTCGGGCTCTGTCGGGCTCTGTCGGGCTCCTGTCGGGCTCTACTGGGCTCTGTCGGGCTCTGTCGGGCTCTGTCGGGCTCTGTCGGGCTCTACTGGGTCCTGTCGGGCTCTGTCGGGCTCTGTCGGGCCCTGTCGGGCTCTGTCGGGCTCTGTCGGGCCCTGTCGGACCCTGTCGGGCTCTGTCGGGCTCTGTCGGGCCCTGTCGGGCTCTGTCGGGCTCTGTCGGGCTCTGTCGGGCTCTGTCGGGCTCTACTGGGCCCTGTCGGGCTCTGTCGGGCTCTGTTGGGCCCTGTCGGGCTCTGTCGGGCTCTACTGGGCCCTGTCGGGTTCTGTCGGGCTCTGTCGGGCCTGTCGGGCGCTGTCGGGCTCTGTCGGGCTCTGTCGGGCTCTGTCGGGCCCTGTCGGGCTCTGTCGGGCTCTGTCGGGCTCTACTGGGCCTCTCGGGTTCTGTCGGGCTCTGTCGGGCTCTGTCGGGCTCTACTGGGCCCTGTCGGGCTCTGTCGGGATCTGTCGGGCCCTGTCGGGCCCTGTCGGGCTCTGTCGGGCTCTACTGGGCCCTGTCAGGCTCTGTCGGGCTCTGTCAGGCTCTGTCGGGCTCTGTCGGGCTCTACTGGGCCCTGTCGGGCTCTGTCGGGCCCTGTCGGTCCCTGTCGGGCTCTGTCAGGGTCTGTCGGGCTCTGTCGGGCTCTACTGGGCCCTGTCGGGCCCTGTCGGGCCCTGTCGGGCTCTGTCGGGCTCTCTCGGGCTCTGTCGGGCTCTACTGGGCTCTGTCGGGCTCTGTCGGGCTCTGTCGGGCTCTGTCGGGCTCTACTGGGCCCTGTCGGGCTCTGTCAGGCTCTGTCGGGCCCTGTCGGGCTCTGTCGGGCTCTGTCGGGCTCTGTCGGGCCCTGTCGGGTTCTGTCGGGCCCTGTCGGGCCCTGTCGGGCTCTGCCGGGCTCTGTCGGGCTCTGTCGGGCTCTACTGGGCTCTGTCGGGCTCTACTGGGCTCTACTGGACCCTGTCGGGCTCTGTCGGGCTCTGTCGGGCTCTGTCGGGCTCTACTGGGCTCTGTCGGGCCCTGTCGGGCCCTGTCGGGCTCTGTCGGGCTCTGTCAGGCTCTGTCGGGCTCTACTGGGCTCTGTCGGGCTCTGTCGGGCCCTGTCGGGCTCTGTCGGGCTCTGTCGGGCTCTGTCGGGCTCTACTGGGCGCTGTCGGGCGCTGTCGGGCTCTGTCGGGCCCTGTCGGGCTCTGTCGGGCCCTGTCGGGCTCTGTCGGGCTCTGTCGGGCTCTGTCGGGCTCTACTGGGCCCTGTCGGGTTCTGTCGGGCTCTGTCGGGCTCTGTCGGGCTCTACTGGGCTCTACTGGGCCCTGTCAGGCTCTGTCGGGCCCTGTCGGGCTCTGTCGGGCTCTGTCGGGCTCTGTCGGGCCCTACTGGGCTCTGCCGGGCTCTACTGGGCTCTACTGGGCCCTGTCGGGCTCTGTCGGGCTCTGTCGGGCTCTGTCGGGCCCGCTCGGCTCTGTCGGGCTCTACTGGGACCTGTCGGGCCCTGTCGGGCTCTGTCGGGCTCTGTCGGGCTCTGTCGGGCCCTGTCGGGCTCTGTCGGGCTCTGTCGGGCTCTGTCGGGCTCTACTGGGCCTTGTCGGGCTCTGTCGGGCTCTGTCGGGCTCTGTCGGGCCCTGTCGGGCCCTGTCGGGCTCTGTCGGGCTCTACTGGGCCCTGTCAGGCTCTGTCGGGCCCTGTCGGGCCCTGTCGGGCTCTACTGGGCTCTACTGGGCTCTGTCGGGCTCTTTCGGGCTCTACTGGGCCCTGTCGGGCCCTGTCGGGCTCTGTCGGGCTCTGTCGGGCCTGTCGGGCTCTGTCGTGCCCTGTCGGGCTCTACTGGGCCCTGTCGGGCCCTGTCGGGCTCTGTCGGGCTCTGTCGGGCCCTGTCGGGCTCTGTCGGGCTCTGTCGGGCTCTGTCGGGCCCTGTCGTGGCTCTGTCGGGCTCTGTCGGGCCCTGTCGGGCTCTGTCGGGCTCTGTCGGGCTCTCTCGGGCTCTGTCGGGCTCTACTGGGCTCTGTCGGGCTCTGTCGGGCTCTGTCGGGCTCTGTCGGGCTCTACTGGGCCCTGTCGGGCTCTGTCAGGCTCTGTCGGGCCCTGTCGGGCTCTGTCGGGCTCTGTCGGGCTCTGTCGGGCCCTGTCGGGTTCTGTCGGGCCCTGTCGGGCCCTGTCGGGCTCTGTCGGGCTCTGTCGGGCTCTGTCGGTCTCTACTGGGCTCTGTCGGGCTCTACTGGGCTCTACTGGGCCCTGTCGGGCTCTGTCGGGCTCTGTCGGGCTCTGTCGGGCTCTACTGGGCTCTGTCGGGCCCTGTCGGGCCCTGTCGGGCTCTGTCGGGCTCTGTCGGGCTCTGTCGGGCTCTACTGGGCTCTGTCGGGCTCTGTCGGGCCCTGTCGGGCTCTGTCGGGCTCTGTCGGGCTCTGTCGGGCTCTACTGGGCTCTGTCGGGCTCTGTCGGGCCCTGTCGGGCTCTGTCGGGCTCTGTCGGGCTCTATCGGGCTCTACTGGGCCCTGTCGGGCTCTTTCGGGCTCTGTCGGGCCCTGTCGGGCCCTGTCGGGCTCTGTCGGGCTCTGTCGGGCTCTGTCGGGCTCTACTGGGCTCTGTCGGGCCCTGTCGGGCCCTGTCGGGCTCTGTCGGGCTCTGTCGGGCTCTACTGGGCTCTGTCGGGCTCTGTCGGGTTCTGTTGGGCTCTGTCGGGCTCTGTCGGGCTCTGTCGGGCTCTACTGGGCTCTACTGGACTCTGTCGGGATCTGTCGGGCTCTACTGGGCTTTGTCGGGCTCTGTTGGGCTCTGTCGGGCTCTGTCGGGCTCTGTCGGTCTCTACTGGGCCCTGTCGGGCCTGTCGGGCCCTGTCGGGCTCTTTCGGGCTCTACTGGGCCCTGTCGGGCCCTGTCGGGCTCTGTCGGGCTCTGTCGGGCTCTACTGGGCTCTACTGGGCTCTGTCGGGCTCTGTCGGGCTCTACTGGGCCCTGTCGGGCCCTGTCGGGCTCTGTCGGGCTCTGTCGGGCTCTGTCGGGCTCTACTAGGCCCTGTCGGGCTCTGTCGGGCCCGGTCGGGCCCTGTCGGGCTCTGTCGGGCCCTGTCGGGCTCTGTCGGGCTCTGTCGGCTCTGTCGGGCTCTACTGGGCTCTACTGGGCTCTGTCGGGCTCTGTCGGGCTCTACTGGGCCCTGTCGGGCCCTGTCGGGCTCTGTCGGGCTCTGTCGGGCCCTGTCGGGCTCTGTCGGGCTCTGTCGGGCTCTGTCGGGCCCTGTTGGGCTCTGTCGGGCTCTGTCGGGCTCTACTGGGCCCTGTCGGGCTCTGTCGGGCTCTACTGGGCCCTGTCGGGCTCTGTCGGGCTCTGTCGGGCTCTGTCGGGCTCTGTCGGGCCCTGTCGGGCTCTGTCCGGCTCTGTCGGACCCTGTCGGGCCCTGTCGGGCTCTGTCGGGCTCTGTCGGGCTCTACTGGGCTCTACTGGGCTCTGTCGGGCTCTTTCGGGCTCTACTGGGCCCTGTCGGGCCCTGTCGGGCCCTGTTGGGCTCTGTCGGGCCCTGTCGGGCCCTGTCGGGCTCTGTCGGGCTCTGTCGGGCCCTGTCGGGGCTCTGTCGAGCTCTGTCGGGCTCTGTCGGGCTCTACTGGGCTCTACTGGACTCTGTCGGGCTCTGTCGGGCTCTACTGGTCTCTGTCGGGCTCTGTCGGGCTCTGTCGGGCTCTGTCGGGCTCTACTGGGCCCTGTCGGGCTCTGTCGGGCCCTGTCGGGCTCTGTCGGGCCCTGTCGGGCCCTGTCGGGCTCTGTCGGGCTCTGTCGGGCTCTGTCGGGCTCTACTGGGCTCTGTCGGGCTCTGTCGGGCTCTGTCGGGCTCTACTGGGTCCTGTCGGGCTCTCTCGGGCTCTGTCGGGCCCTGTCGGGCTCTGTCGGGCCCTGTCGGACCCTGTCGGGCTCTGTCGGCTCTGTCGGGCCCTGTCGGGCTCTGTCGGGCTCTGTCGGGCTCTGTCGGGCTCTGTCGGGCTCTACTGGGCCCTGTCGGGCTCTGTCGGGCTCTGTCGGGCCCTGTCGGGCTCTGTCGGGCTCTACTGGGCCCTGTCGGGCCCTGTCGGGCTCTGTCGGGCTCTGTCGGGCCCTGTCGGGCTCTGTCGGGCTCTGTCGGCTCTACTGGGCCCTGTCGGGCGCTGTCGGGCTCTGTCGGGCTCTGTCGGGCTCTGTCGGGCCCTGTCGGGCTCTGTCGGGCTCTGTCGGGCTCTACTGGGCCCTGTCGGGTTCTGTCGGGCTCTGTCGGGCTCTGTCGGGCTCTACTGGGCCCTGTCGGGCTCTGTCGGGCTCTGTCGGGCTCTACTGGGCCCTGTCGGGCCCTGTCGGGCCCTGTCGGGCTCTGTCGGGCTCTGTCGGGCTCTACTGGGCTCTGTCGGGCCCTGTCGGGCCCTGTCGGGCTCTGTCGGGCTCTGTCGGGCCCTGTCGGGCCCTGTCGGGCTCTGTCGGGCTCTGTCGGGCTCTACTGGGCCCTGTCGGGCTCTGTCGGGCTCTGTCGGGCTCTGTCGGGCTCTGTCGGGCCCTGTCGGTCCCTGTCGGGCTCTGTCAGGATCTGTCGGGCTCTGTCGGGCCCTGTCGGGCCCTGTCGGGCTCTACTGGGCTCTACTGGGCTCTGTCGGGCTCTGTCGGGCTCTACTGGGCCTGTCGGGCCCTGTCGGGCTCTGTCGGGCCCTGTTGGGCTCTGTCGGGCTCTGTCAGGCCCTGTCGGGTTCTGTCGGGCTCTACTGGGCTCTACTGGGCTCTGTCGGGCTCTGTCGGGCTCTACTGGGCCCTGTCGGGCCCTGTCGGGCCCTGTCGGTCTCTGTCGGGCTCTACTGGGCTCTGTCGGGCTCTGTCGGGCTCTGTCGGGTTCTGTCGGGCTCTACTGGGCTCTGTCGGGCTCTGTCGGACTCTGTCGGGCTCTGTCGTGCTCTACTGGGCCCTGTCGGGCTCTGTCGGGCCCTGTCGGGCTCTGTCGGGCTCTGTCGGGCTCTGTCGGGCTCTACTGGGCTCTGTCGGGCTCTGTTGGGCTCTGTCGGGCTCTGTCGGGCTCTACTGGGCCCTGTCGGGCTCTGTCGGGCTCTGTCGGGCTCTACTGGGTCCTGTCGGGCTCTGTCGGGCTCTGTCGGGCCCTGTCGGGCTCTGTCGGGCCCTGTCGGACCCTGTCGGGCTCTGTCGGGCTCTGTCGGGCTCTGTCGGGCTCTGTCGGGCTCTACTGGGCCCTGTCGGGCTCTGTCGGGCTCTGTCGGACCCTGTCGGGCTCTGTCGGGCTCTACTGGGCCCTGTCGGGTTCTGTCGGGCTCTGTCGGGCTCTGTCGGGCTCTACTGGGCCCTGTCGGGCTCTGTCGGCTCTGTCGGGCTCTGTCGGGCTCTACTGGGTCCTGTCGGGCTCTGTCGGGCTCTGTCGGGCCCTGTCGGGCTCTGTCGGGCCCTGTCGGACCCTGTCGGGCTCTGTCGGGGCTCTGTCGGGCTCTGTCGGGCTCTACTGGGCCCTGTCGGGCTCTGTCGGGCTCTGTCGGACCCTGTCGGGCTCTGTCGGGCTCTACTGGGCCCTGTCGGGTTCTGTCGGGCTCTGTCGGGCTCTGTCGGGCTCTACTGGGCCCTGTCGGGCTCTGTCGGGCTCTGTCGGGCTCTACTGGGCCCTGTCGGGCGCTGTCGGGCTCTGTCGGGCTCTGTCGGGCTCTGTCGGGCCCTGTCGGGCTCTGTCGGGCTCTGTCGGGCTCTGTCGGCTCTACTGGGCCCTGTCGGGTTCTGTCGGGCTCTGTCGGGCTCTGTCGGGCTCTACTGGGCCCTGTCGGGCTCTGTCGGGCTCTGTCGGGCCCTGTCGGGCTCTGTCGGGCTCTGTCGGGCTCTGTCGGGCTCTGTCGGGCCCTCTCGGCTCTGTCGGGCTCTACTGGGCCCTATCGGGCCCTGTCGGGCTCTGTCGGGCCCTGTCGGGCCCTGTCGGGCTCTGTCGGGCTCTACCGGGCCCTGTCAGGCTCTGTCGGGCTCTGTCGGACTCTGTCGGGCTCTGTCAGGCTCTACTGGGCCCTGTCGGGCTCTGTCGGGCTCTGTCGGGCCCTGTCGGGCCCTGTCGGGCTCTGTCAGGGTCTGTCGGGCTCTGTCGGGCTCTACTGGGCCCTGTCGGGCCCTGTCGGGCCCTGTCGGGCTCTGTCGGACTCTCTCGGGCTCTGTCGGGCTCTACTGGGCTCTGTCGGGCTCTGTCGGGCTCTGTCGGGCTCTGTCGGGCTCTACTGGGCCCTGTCGGGCTCTGTCGGGCCCTGTCGGGCTCTGTCGGGCTCTGTCGGGCCCTGTCGGGCCCTGTCGGGCTCTGTCGGGCTCTGTCGGGCTCTGTCGGGCTCTTACTGTCGGCCTGTCGGGCTCTGTCGGGCTCTGTCGGGCCGTCGTGCTCTGTCGGGCTCTGTCGGGCTCTGTCGGGCTCTGCCTTACTGGGCCCTGTCGGGCTCTGTCGGGCTCTGTCGGGCTCTGCCTGTCGGGGCTCTGTCGGGCTCTGTCGCTCTGTCGTCGGCCCTGTCGGGCTCTGTCGGGCTCTGTCGGGCTCTGTCGGGCTCTGTCGGGCTCTGTCGGGCTCTGTCGGGCTCTACTGGGCCCTGTCGGGCTCTGTCGGGCTCTGTCGGGGCCCCTGTCGGGCTCTGTCGGGCTCTACTGGGCCCTGTCGGGCCCTGTCGGGCTCTGTCGGCTACTGGGGCTCTGTCGGGTCTCTGGGCCCTGTCGGGCTCTGTCGGGCTCTGTCGGGCTCTACTGGGCCCTGTCGGGCCTTCGGCCTGTCGGGCTCTGTCGGGCTCTGTCGGGCTCTGTCGGGCCCTGTCGGGCTCTGTCGGGCTCTGTCGGTGGCTCTACTGGCCCTTGGGGCCCTGTCGGGCCCTGTCGGAGGCTCTTTCGGGCTCTGTCGGGCTCTACTGGGCCCTGTCAGCTCTGTCGGCTCTGTCGGCTGTTTCGGGCCCTGTCGGGCTCTGTCGGGCTCTGTCGGGCTCTAGGCTGGGCCCTGTCGGGCCCTGTCGGGGCTCTGT
>NW_027017414.1:102500-103589 GCF_036013445.1 Caloenas nicobarica | reverse complement strand
AACCCTAGAGCCCTAACCCTAACCCTAACCCTAACCCTAACCCTAACCCTAACCCTAACCCTAACCCTAACCCCTAACCCTAACCCTAACCCTAACCCTAACCCTAACCCTAACCCTAACCCTAACCCTAACCCTAACCCTACCCTAACCCTACAACCCTAACCCTAACCCTAACCCTAACCCTAACCCTAACCCTAACCCTAACCCTAACCCTAACCTAACCTAACCCTAACCCTAACCCTAACCCTAACCCTAACCCTAACCCTAACCCTAACCCTAACCTAACCCTAACCCTAACCCTAACCCTAACCCTAACCCTAACCCTAACCCTAACCCTAACCCTAACCCTAACCCTAACCCTAACCCTAACCTAACCCTAACCCTAACCCTAACCCTAACCCTAACCCTAACCCTAACCCTAACCCTAACCCTAACCCTAACCCTAACCCTAACCCTAACCCTAACCCTAACCCTAACCCTAACCCTAACCCTAACCCTAACCCTAACCCTAACCCTAACCCTAACCCTAACCCTAACCCTACCCTAACCCTAACCCTAACCCTAACCCTAACCCTAACCCTAACCCTAACCCTAACCCTAACCTTAACCCTAACCCTAACCCTAACCCTAACCCTAACCCTAACCCTAACCCTAACCCTAACCCTAACCCTAACCCTAACCCTAACCCTAACCCTAACCCTAACCCTAACCCTAACCCTAACCCTAACCCTAACCCTAACCCTAACCCTAACCCTAACCCTAACCCTAACCCTAACCCTAACCCTAACCCTAACCCTAACCCTAACCCTAACCCTAACCCTAACCCTAACCCTAACCCTAACCCTAACCCTAACCCTAACCCTAACCCTAACCCTAACCCTAACCCTAACCCTAACCCTAACCTAACCCTAACCCTAACCCTAACCCTAACCCTAACCCTAACCCTAACCCTAACCCTAACCCTAACCCTAACCCTAACCCTAACCCTAACCCTAACCCTAACCCTAACCCTAACCCTAACCCTAACACCTAACCCTAAACTCCTACCCTAACCCTAACCCTAACCCTAACCCTAACCCTAACCCTAAC